>NC_089875.1:98286461-98586461 GCF_040182565.1 Anser cygnoides
TTTTTAAGAGGCTTTGTATAATTCCTCTGTGGAGTCCAAATTCAAATTAGGTCAGATTATGTTGGTTTGGTTGAATTTGCAAATTTACTAGGAAAAGTTGTAAATTGCATCTGAACTACTGCAAGAATACCCATAAAGAGGTTTCCATCGAGTTACATAAAGTAGTTTTCAAACCAGCTTGAATTAAATAGATGCAACTGCTGTTTATAAGAAAAATCCTTATTTTTAGCACATGCTCTGAAGCTCAACAGTTGTGTTGATTGTTTGGGGAAAAAAAGAAAAGAAAAGACTTGGCATCCGTTCCTTAAACTATTATTTAACGGTTTTGTTTATTCGTTTGTTTTGTTTTGTTTTGTTTTGTTTCTGGTGGTTTCTGTTTTAAGATTTTAAGAAAAGTTCCACAGAACTAGCCTGCAAATGTTACTTTTTATTTGTTTATTTTTTTCCCCACAGCTGCTAAGATTCACACTAAACAATTTATTAGACTAATCTCAGCACACTCTAGCTATAAGTTTACATGGTATGATATTAGGAATAAAAAAAAGGATCTTAATCTGTGTTTAGCTCTACAGATCATGTGATATTGGAGGGAAGAGTAAGTAAATATGGAATGCAGTTGCAATACATTTTAAAGAACTTTCCTACATGAGAAATGTCTGGGCAAAGACTCACTCCTGTGGGTAAAAGGAGGTACAAACTATTGTATAATATTTATGTTACAGTAGCAACAAGCTGGCTTAAGCCTGCTCAGGACCTAGAAGGTCCCTTATGACAAAACTTAGCTCCTGCCAGTAACAAGGTTAGATGAGAGAGAGAGAGAGAGAGAGAGAGAGAGATATTTTTTTTATTTTTTTATTTTTTTAAAGGAAAAAAATAGGAATACAAAAAAGTAAAAAATCATATATAAAATCTAGTATTTACTTCTCAGAATTTGCTTTAAGTTTCTTTATGATATAAACAAGTAACTATTTTGTTTTGTTTTGTTTTGTTTTATTCTGTTTTGTTTTCAGCTGCCTGTATTCTTGGCTGCATATTGCTGCAGGGACAGGATAAGGATGAGAACGGTAACCTTGTAGGACGTCTTATGGAGTCAATGCTGGCCATGACAGGTGCTGTGGGAGAAGGTGGTCTGTACTGAGCCCCTACTGACCTTTCATTGGGAGATAACACTAAAGGGAAGAAAAGGCTGATCCCTGAGCCTTGTGTCTAGGTTAGAAGCCTGAAACTGGAAAATATATGAAGTTATGTCTGGTGTTTTGTTATCTGTTGTTTTAGGAAGAGGTATGAATTTTGCCCTGAGAGAAAAAGAATTGGGTTGATGTCCCTTTGCCTCTATGCACAGAGGTGACCTAGCAGTTACCATGACATCCGGATTTATTAACCTCAACCCCCAAAATCCAGCCCACCTCTAGCAGTAAAGAGATGGGATTTTCTCTTACTGAAACTCTTTTAGTCTGGTCTTGTAAGGTTGCCTTTTTTTAAGGAGTAACCAAGCTCTCTGTTTAATGTGTCTTTCAATCAATACTTGTGAGGGCAAGAGTCTCTAAGGCATCCTTTGTTTAAAAATGAACTGTTGGGTCTGCCTTTAAGCACTCAAGTTTTCTTAGTGTGCTTCATCTGGATCTCTCAAAAGAGACGTTTACGTGCCTTTGTATGGTGGGGTCAACATCAAGCAAATTTCTGGTTTTCAAGGACTTTACAGTTATACTGCAGGGCCTCTGATATGCTGCACTTTATATTGATAGAAATATTTCATATGATTGCAGTCCTGGACTTACTGCTCTTCAATTTTCTCTTAATATTCTAGTTAGAGATTTCAGTCTATGTGAAAGTCATATTCTGGTTACTTACAGAAATATATATGAAATAAGATCTTCCCCAGAATCTTCTAGTGCAAAGCAGTAATGGTGGTAAACAGCCAAGAAGACACTTTGTCAATGTCTTATTTCTTAGTTTTTCTTTTCGTAGTGGTAGAAGTTTTTTTCTGTTTATAAAAAGTTTACTTAGGCTGTAGGTGCATGAAAAAAGAGGGAATAACTGTGGTATAAAACTGGAGCAGATTAAATGACTGGTCCTTTTAAACAAGAAGAAGTTGCAAAATGAAAAACACACGGTTGGAAGACTGGCACATGCCCCTCTGATTCATGAAGGGTACGTTTGTCATAGTTGGGATGGGGCTAAACTGCATTCAGGGATTGCCTGACATGCTAGCATTTTAGAAATATTGGCAATACATCAGAGGTTTGCTCATTCCTGTGTCTATGAACTGAAGGAGTTAAGATACACAGGATATGTAGATTGCCTTTGCTGCCTGATGAATAGACAAATAAGAACCTTCTTTCAAATCTATGGAATTTAAGTCTTCCATGGATTGTTTTCACAAATGACCAATAACATTATCAATATTTTAAAAGCTACTAATAAAACATTTTTTTATCTAAATTAATCAGATTGACCTACGAAAAATGTTTGAGGATTCGAAGATATTTTTTATCATTGCTACATGCAAAAAAAATTGTTTTGAAACGTAAGTAGGACTGAGAATATGGTATGATATCCAGCTAATTCTCATAATCACCACCTCTTGTTTGCAGAACTTTGATATATTTGAATAACAAAAATACTAGAAAGGCTAGAAATAACTTCTAAGAAGTCCCAAGTCCCAGGTTCCCAAGGTCTGTATCACACATGTCCATTTAAACTTCATCTACTTCCTTCATCAAGGAAATGTGTAGTGAAAGATCAAATGAACAAGTCCTGATGCAGTCATTGAAAGTGAATTTCTTAAATATGGAAGGAGTTTTTTACAAATGCCTAACTATTCATTATTTTCACTATTTACTATCTATTTTTGCAAATTTTCTGGTACAAAATTTAGTGCGAGAGAGTATTATCAGCTGAGTGGGCAGTGAGTGAGTGACTGAGGATGATATGGAAATGGAAAAAGTACAAATTTGTTGATTTTTACTCTGGAGTCTGTGAGTCTTTAGAACTCTGGCTTACATTCAAATTATGTGCAAAAGTATCGAAAAAATGTGATCCTATGGTAAAAAGAGTTAACTGCTGTACAAAGACATGCACCTCTCTCAGACAGGCGTGGAGATCTGCAAACTGAAAAAAACAGAAGCATCTTTAGCTCTATAATGGAAACTACACCAACATTGTGCTGCCTTGTGTTGTTTTGACCTCACTGTGTTATTCTGAAAGAAATAGACCAGAAACATTTATAAAAGTAAGTAATATCAAACTGCAGTTTATCTTTGAAGGCAAGTTTAGCTTTATAAAGAAAATAAGAGCCCACAGTGATGGGGAAGGGAATAATTTTTGCTGTCTATTTTGGGTAGAAGCGGCCTTAAGGTGCACAGTTGAGTAGGTGGGGTTTTGGCATGTGCTCATTTGTCATTTCTTGTGGGCTAGCTTTACTCTCTTAAATATTTATTACTTAATCCAAAAAAGTAATAATAGTAATGCTGTAACATTTCTCTGGCTGTGTTCCCTCTGCAGGGTAATTACTTGTGATGAGTGCTTAAAGGCACACTGGACCCAGCTTGAATCTCTGGCTGGAGAGAAAATGATCAAGATGATTCTTACCTGTCTGAGTTCCAGTCCCAGAGCTATTGTGGAAATATTTCATTGTCAGGACCACTGTAACAGAATTTCAAATCTCAGAGCCTTTAATTATAAGATTAAGAGCTTCCAAGCTAGCAAAAATAACTGAAATGTCATTTCTGGTTGTTTGTACGCTCATTCATTTATTCACTTAGCTAACTAACTAGATCCAGATACAGCACTTCCAATAAAGCTAGAAGTTGTAATTTTCTTTCTCTGTGTTTATAGTCCCTTTGAAAATGTACACTGTAGGCTGGGAGTGATTCAGCTAGCTAAAATACTTACATACAAAATGGTCTGTGGAAATACAAAGCCCATGTATCAAACAGGAGGGCACTACTTCATATCAGTATATTTTCCAAGAGGTCAAATTGAGACACAGAGGAAGAAAACAAAGGAATTCTGAGCACCTCCAACATGTGACTGGTGAGTCCCCTTTTGGTCTCTTGTCTGACAAGGTCTGCTGGAGCACTTTTGTGTTCATTGATGCTTCCTTTTGAGCCCTCAGGCTTGACTACAATTACTGGGTGAACATAAGAAACGGAAACTCTTTGTATGAAATAGTATCCTCCAGAGCCAAAGATGGGAAGTGCTATCAATAGTCTCTCTCATTTCTGTTAACAGTGACCCAAATGATGGGTATACTGAAATGGATGCATTACCTGGATGACACTGGCTTTTTTTTTTTTTTTTTCCTTCTTTTTACTACTAGGGTATCCAGCTTTGCAGGAGTAAGATAACATTCTGCTCCCACTGAGGGTAATAATAACACTTTCACAGCCTTTTGGCATCATACGTAGATGTGGTCAGGTTTCATTGAGTGCTCCAATGCCATTAATGATCTGCTTTAGCCTTGCTTTAGAGCTAAGAGGCCGCTGGTTCTCCACCATTACTTCGGAGTAAGCACAGAATGACTTACACAAATGCATCTGTTAAACAAAGTTCTTAGTCTTCCTAATTCTTCCTTCATTCCTCATGGCAGTTTGTATGCGAGATAATTGGGATCTTACATAGTAGGGGCAAAAAAACATCTGTCTGAGCCATCTATAATTGCTTGCTGTGTGACAGTTTCAGAGAAGTAGCTCATCTGAATTACAAGCTTTTCTTCCACCACTTAAAGCAGTGATAGCAAAATAAACAATAAATGTGCTCTATATCATTATCTTGAATGACAGGTCAAAAATTTCAACACTGAAAAATAACTTCAGACATTATTTTTACCCTGTTAAAATATTAATAGGGTTGCAAGTATTTATTGTTGTGTATTTTAAAGTGGCATCACCAGGGCATAGAAACACCTGAAGCGATTATCAGTGGACATCGTTAATACTAGCCATGTGTGCCAAGGCAGACTATAGTGACACTACACTGAAGGGCATCAATACCTTGTAGCTGTGAGAGCCCAGGGGTAGGTTCAGGTGGATCAATGCAACATTTCAAGCATGAACTCTGGTCATATTCAGTCCTGAATTCATTTTGTACCCCTTACCATATAAATGCATTATGAAGGTTCTTTAATGTGTTTTGGAAAGTGATTGCTCTTACAAGAAGTGGCTGGGGCAACCAAGTCTAGTACTCTCTGTCCAATTAGTCCTCAAGACCTTCAGAGAAATCCCAGCATCGCATGTAACAAGGGTCACTGAGGTATGTGGGATACCCAAGTTCAGGCTCTCCTTAGAGTAGCCTGGACTTGACTGGGCCTGACTGAGTTATGGCTGTTTTATATCTGGTGAGGAAACTGGGGATGGAAGGAACAGCCTGGGAGCTTGCTACACTAGGTTTCCTTTTGAATCTGCACTTGACCAGATGCTGAGGCTTTGTATCTTCCATGACTCTTAACTACATGTGAGGCTTCTTCACACTACAGCACAAGACATCTGCAGGGTCTTATCTTGTAACAAGTGTGATACACTGCACAACTAATCTTGGCAACCATCTCAGTGCTGACTACTTGTTATTTTGCTGAGGTCATAGGTAAGGCTTTGTGCTGCTCTGTGAGGGAGTTTAATGTTTTGTGTGCAGTGTGTTTCATTATCAGCTGGAGGCAGAAGAAAATTCCTTCCGGAGACTCAGAAGCTGTTGCTGTGTGGAAACATGCTGCGTGAACAATGGGTAATGACTAATGCATTAACTTGACATTTTCCTGCTTTTAGGGTTAGATATTTATGAGGAATTACTTATTTATTTATTTATTTGTTGTTGTTAAAAGCATAGCCACTTAAATACTAGGCAAATTCAAAATTTATAGGTGTATACTGTCAGAAACCAGCACCACCCAAACTACCAGTTTGTTTAATGACTCTTCTAACATCTCAGTCTTCAGCACTTCCTTATCTCTAATGTCAAATAATAGTATTGTTCTCTCATGGGAATCACCTATATATCCGCTTTGTGAAAAGGTGATCCAAATAAATTTTAATTCTTTGTGATTTTAGCCTCTTTACCTGTTTCCCTTTCCCTCTTCAGGGGCCATTATGTCAGATAGTTTTTCAAGGTTCATTCTTCTGAATGCCTAGGTTATTCTCTGCTATTTTTTTTGTTTGTTTTACTGGATATTTATTCTTTAAATTCCATCTTAGTTATCCTCATTTTGTCTTTCCATTTATCTACCTAGTTCATTTTTTTCATCTGTCTCCAATTGGTCTAAATTTTTGGAAATATTCTGTTGACATACTATAACCACACATTTTTTTTCCTTTATCTCCTACTCTGGAAATCTGTAAGTCTGTGTCAGCTATTATATCACATTTATGATACATCTGTGTCAAGTCTACAGTTTTAACTTCCATGCCCCTTTTTTTCCAAGTTTTAAAAATTACCACATTTTTCCTGCCTTTTTCAAGTTATGGTAGTGCTGTAATTTTTTTCTGACTCATCCTTCAGTCAGAATGGTGATCTTCCATTGTACTTTATTCCATTGCTTCCCTCTATTTCCTACCTGAAGTAGGAGCCTTGCCTGAGTGTAGACTTTCCTCAAAGTTGTGTCTGGCTGAACCTTACTGAAGTGTATATGCTTTAAGATATACGTGTATGACATTGGATCGATTGTTTTATATTTTCCATTTTGGAGCTGAATTCTGCCAGTCTGCTGAGGCTTTCTGTTGTCCGCTGTAAGACTAGAAATAAGTGTTCCTTATGCTGAAAATGGCTTTAGCCATGTTGCCTGGCTTGTCAGACAGCTTCTATATTGTATGTGCAAAAAAATGGTATGGCGTGGGCAAATTCAGTGATTTTGCTAGCTACAGGAGTGGGAAAAGAAACACATTTCCATGAAACAAACAAATTTTGAAATTGCTTTTTTTTTTCTTCTTTTTTTTTTTTTTTCCTTGTTCTCATTTAGATTGTAGGGGATCGGTTTCATATAAAAGAATGATTGGACTTTCATGTTTCTGGTCATAGGGACAGTTTTATTCTGATTCAGTGATCCATTGTTACCATTTTTGTTTTACTACGTTTGTTCCAAAGGCTTCTAGAAACCTTATAAGCAGACAAAGTTCATATCTCAAATAACTTCCAATGCTTGGACACATGCTGAAGCAAGGAAGCATAACAAACAATAGGGGGTGATAATAGAAGGAAACTGGAGGGTAATGACAATAAAAGAAAGCAGACATTTAGGCTGGCTGTTTGCACAATGTGGTGATCTTGAACCATCTGGAAGTTTGTTTTAATAAATAAATAACATCTGTTTCTCTTCACCGCTGCACAACCTAACCTTTAGTAGTTGCTTGATTTCTCCAAGGCACACAGCAGAAGTGAATTTAGAACGATGTGTAGTCTTAGTCATACAGAGGAGTTCCTGGAGACCATCCACGAAGACATTCAGATACAAGGTTAAATATGCCCAAGCTGAAGCAGTTTCTGAAGGGATATAGCCACGCGCTGATCGACATCATTTGATAAAGTTATTTAAAATCCAACAACCTTCATTGCCTTTTGAGCATGAACAGAGAAACATCCCATTGTTCTTAGCATAAAGAGCTGGTGTTTCAACTGTGATGAAGAGGCATCAATTTTGTTCTGCTGCTACAATCTACAAACTCATAGCTTTGAAGCTTGATTTTCAGGCATTAGCTCCTTGGTAGAGTGAAAATAGATTGGCTGGAATTTTAAACTGCTGCAATAACCTTCTTCTGCTTTTTGGGGCTCCTTTAGCCCCTTTTGTGGCCTTGGTCACTGTGCTATCAGATGGCTTAGCCATAAGCTGTCTTTCTGTTTGAATTGTCTTATGACTGGGCCCAAACCACCAAGGCTCCCATCCTGATGGCTTAATGAAAGTGATGTGCCAAACCAATTTGACAGATAGTTTATTACTAATAGGCGATATAATATCAGATCTACCATAGATTACTGCAGGATGAAATTGCATGCATTATTATCATTTGAGAAAAGGGATTGACAGTGGAAAGCAAAAGGAAATTTAAAACATATCTAACCCATCCTATAAGATTCATAAGAAAAGTTCAATTTATTTTTAAGGTGTATATTTGTAGTGTACTTGAATATTTGATGACAGATTAATAAAGTTTTATTTTCTGAAATGGAAAATAAATTGATCTTGATATTTTGGGTCAAATATTGTATGCAAAATCCTAATCAATCACTCTGGAGAATTAAATTCGTATTCGTCTGTGCTTTCATGTACGAATATAACAATTACATCATTCTCTTTTGTATAACCAGCATATCAGATACACTTTAAACATGCATTGTCATGCCAACAGGTCCTTCAGCAAAGGCAGCTTGCAAATTTCAAAAGTAAAAAGTTATTTGTTTAAATGACCTGCAACCTAACATGGTTCATGCTGCTGTAAATCACTTAGCCTGTTCTTCTGAAAGCTTGCAGAGCCACAGCTAAAGTTTGTTTAGGAAAATGTGCTTTGATGAGAATGCATTAGTATGACTTATAATAGGAAAGTAATATGAATGTGTTTGACACTGTGTATGTGAATTCACAATGTTATTATTAAAAAATGCTTTTTCTTGTTTTGTCTATGTTTAACCTGTTTTCTCAAATGAAGACTTGCACTAGATAGAGTAAAATGAGACAAACTCATTAGCAAGGCTTTCCCAAAACATCCTCAACTCACAGCATCTCGGCTTAGAATAAACATACTTTTACACATACAAAGGAGAAGAGAGAAAGAGAGAAACAGAACATACTAATATCACCTCTAATGCTGTTTTCAAATGAAATTACCTGTTAGGTAGTGGAAAGCATCATTCAAAGAAGCTGAGAATGTAGTTTTAACAACAGTCTGCTGTTTGGATGTCATATTTGGCATTTCTTCTTAGATGAGGACATAAGGGGCTTACGCTGCATTGACAGTGCCAGCATGCACACCTGTGGTACGGAGAAGGCAATGGTTCCACTCCAACCACTAGGCACAGCCATAAGAGTGTTAGCGGTTTGTGCCTGTGTTGTGTTGTGACAACTGAATCGTCTTTTTCCCATGTGACAGATGATTCTCAGGGCTATAGGAATGATATTGGTTGTTCTTAGTTGCTATTTCACCTCATTGTGTGTAGTGTTCATCACGTGTGTTTACATTAATAAGGACATTTTTCAAGTATTTTGTTGTTGCTTAATTTAACAAAGGATCTTGAACAAGCTGCTGTGCCTTCATTAGTGCTCATGTGGTTATTTTAACATAGCTCACTCTAGGTTGTGAGACAACTGTGGGCACTGGTATGTGTGACATCTACAAAGATGTGTGACATCTTTCTAAACTTGGGAAAATTTTCACCTTAATTGAGATCTGTTTTTTGAAATTAACTTATTGCTAGTATATGGAAAATGTTTTGGGGAAAAAAAATGCTCTAGTAATTGCTTAGAAAGTTTCATCTGTGTCAAAATTGGCTACATATGGCTGTTGGCTGTCAGGTTCTTCTAAAAATAGAACAATTCAACAATTCACCATAGTTTTTTGTTTGTTTTGAGCATTACACAAACTATAGAATCATAGACTTATAGAATAATTTATGTTGCAAGGAATCTGTGGAGGCCATCTAGTGCAACCCCAAATCAAAGCAGGACCAATTGGATGAGGATGCTATGGACCTTGTTCAGCCAAGGTTTAAATATCTCCACAGGTGAGGATATCACAGCCTCGCTGGGCAGCCTGTTCCAGCACTTGACCACCCTCATGGTAATTCTTCTTCTTGTATTTAATAGGAATATTCCAAGTTCCAACTTGTGTTTTTTACCTCTTGTCCTATTGCTGTGCACCGCTAGTTAGAATCTGGCTCTGTCTTCTCGGTGACCTTTAATCAGACAGTTGTGGAAAGCAGTGATCCTGAATATTTCTGTGGTGTGCATTTGCATAGTCTACTACACTATGTATCCACTTAGCATTTTCAGCGTGCCCCTCCAAGACTTGGGGGGGACTGACAATTCATATTCTTTGGATGCTCTTCTTAAGGAGCATAGTTTTCTTGAGCTTCATTACTAATACTAGTGGCTTCAAAGTCATGGGTGACATCTCATTGGTGCAGAACTTGTCCAGGACATTCTCACCGACTTGTTGAACTACCAAGGTGTAAGTGAACTTATGCAGCCTTTAACCCCTTAACAGTGGCAGATACCTCTGTTCTCACCTGAGTACAGCTCTACTGAATTGGTCTCAGTGTTCTTGCTTTCTCAAAGAAGTTCCTTCAAACAGGAAGCAAAGCTGCTTCTGAGGATGCCTTCCTCTAGTCAATGGTTATCAATGTAGTGCTTTAATTTGGATGTGGGCTTCCTTAGCTTACTGAAAAACTTTGTTGATGTTGCTAGTCCTAAATAATGGTTGCTGCGCTTAGTTTCTTAAAAGAAACTCTGTTTCTGCCAAATTTTTTCTTTATTATTCTAGATTCAGAAACATTTAAATGCTTTACAACTTTCACCATATTTGGGTCATGCTCCAGTGATATGTGTTTTCTATGACTTGCGTGCTCAACAGTGTTTATGTTTTACTGTGATTTGCCCAATCTTGGGCTCTGTATTTTTAGGAAAGGAGATATTAGATTTTTGTCATTATTCCCTTCAGTGCTACCTGGCAGGTTTGGATTTACAGAAGGCATGTAGGGGATTATAGCTGCCCACCTTCTCAGTACCATAGAATAAAAAAGGCTGCATTGTTGTGCTGATTGTTCTGTCTCATGCCCCAGTAAACAGCAACCTTATCACCAGTAGCCCTGCTGGTTCTGCAGCTTGTCATCAGCAACGACCTTGATTCATTTTTCTATTTTCCTTGCAGTGCTGCTAAAGACTCCACTAGCTTTAGGACTGTTACCAAGTTTAACAGATGTGAAGACTTTCTCTTCCCACATTTGTTTGTTGACCTGCTTCAGAGAATCATAGTAGTATGAGGCTGGAAAAATAAAGGCAAGAGATTTATAGTCCATTTAATTTTGTATTTTACAACTGTGCAGATGGATGCCCTCCATATCCTTCCAGTTGATGTTATGGCGTGGAATAGTCTTTTTCTTTATTTTCTCCCTCTGTGATACTGTTATTTTGTGCTCTGGGTGCTGCTTTTTAAATTTGATGTGCATATTCTTTTTGGACTGGGAAGAGCATTATCTATGTTTTATTACATCCATGTCCTTATTCTGTATTGCAGCCAGAAGGAATGTGTCATTTTCACTAACCTCCTCTCCTTGTAGGTATTTTCTGACTTTGTGCATTGCTTATTTTCAACTTTCTCAGTTTCCTATGCAGCACATTTTGCGAAGTGTGTGGTCCATATGAGGACTCAAACAATACCCTCCTGTACATCTGAGGTAAAGGGATAGCTTGGACAAATATTGCAAGTCCCTAAAGAAGAAAGAGACGGTCTGGGGAAATAATTACTGTTAGAGATAAGGAAAGCCATTAAAGAGAGACTTTGCAGGGAAATCAAGGCAAAGACTATTTCTTCCAGGTAACATATGTCACTTATCTGAGTAATAACATTTCCTTGAGAAGAGAGATTGGCTTGCAAGTGACTGAAATGGAAATTCCTGCCGACTTTGCTAAACCCCTGGTAATTGGCATAGTTATTCGGTGAAAAGGCTCATGGAAAATCAGTTGGGAGTTGCTGTGGAAATTCCTGTTTGGAGAATCCATGGCTAGAGGGAGGAGACAAATCTCAGGAAGAAATCTTTGTGGCCCGTTGAATCAAGGAATGATAGCTGCTGCATTTTTGCATCAGAAAGGAAGGCACCAGGATCCTGGTCTAAGGAGAGGAAATGTGTCAAACTGAGGGCCAGAGTAGAAGATGTCTTCACTGACAAGTGGATGGAGATGGTTTTGAGATGATTTTCTCATCTTTGATGTGAAGGTGGGGAAAACTTTCCAAGTATAATATATATCTTAACATCACAATATTTAGATGAAGAATGTATATAAAATCAACTGTAGTACTAGGAATAAAAGCCTGATTTCATTTTCTCAGTACCTTTTTTTTTTTTTTTCTTATTGGCTTTCAAATGTTTCTGTTAGCAGAATTTAATCCCAGTTCACTTAACCCTCAAAGGAAATAAATTTAAAATATTATGAAGTAGGAAGAATGCAAAGATTTTTTTCCATCTGATAATTCAGCACTATAGTCAAATGACGTAGTACAGAAAAGGGACCAAATAAATAACTCTGAAATGATCATTACATTTCTTTTGACACAAGCTTTCAGGCCAGATTCAATCTGAATGAAAAACATTTCACTGTGCCTAGGATGGATGGATTTAGGTTTAAAGAGAGCTACAAAGCAGGTTAGAAATTCAGTGTCCCCAAATCTGCAAATGACTTCAAAGGGGCCGGGGCTTCCCATCTGTGTTTTAATGCTCATTTTGTCATGAGCCATGAGCCTTTCTTTAATTATTATTATTGTTTTTTTTTTTTTTTTCATTTTATATAGCTTTGAACAAACCACTTAATCTAAATGGGGAAATATCAGTGAAATCAGAGTAATAATACTTATTCACTTCACAGCATTATGGTGATGTTCAATTAATGAATATTTGCAAATCACATCAGTTTACTCATCCTCTGTATTCCTCAATGAGCTTGATTTCTAGGTGAATTGCAGCTGCTAAATGCAATACTTGTAGCCATAAATATGACAATTTATACCATAACATTTCAGCCACCTTATTGGTTTCAAGAACTCATAGAGTACAAAACAGTCCTATTGTTAATAAAATGTTATTGCTACAAGAAACAATTGCATTCAGCTTATATTCAGAAATCAGTCAGTTTGAAAGATAACAGAAGTTCTCAAAACTCTTTGGTTAAAGAATTTTGGGGTGATCTTTTCGTACAAAGCCTAAATCTGAATCCCTGGAGACAGGTACAGATTCATAGGGCTTAGTTTCATAGTGTTTAAGGCTGAAAGGGACCATTAAGCTATTTAATCTCCTGAATATCACAGACCATTAGGTATCGAACTGTAACCCTGTATTGAGCCCAACAGTTTTATTAAAACATTTCTTTCAGCCTAGCATCTAGTCCTGACTTGAAAATACGAATATGGTGAGAATCTACCATTTTCCTTCGTAGTCTGTTCCAGTAGATATTTACTCTCACTGTTAAAAATGTGTGCTTAATTTCTAATTTGAATTGTCTGGCATCTCCTTCCAGCCAATTGGTTCCTGTTATGCCTTTCTCTACAATATTACAGTCCCTTTTAATACCCAGAATTTTTAACTCATGAAAGCACTTACACTCCTTAGTCTAGCCACATCTCAGTCCTCTTTTCTGCTAAGACAAACAGACCAACCTCACTGACAGGCATTTTCTCCAGCTCCTCAGTGGCATTTGTGTATCTCTTTGTCGCAGGGTCCACTTTAAAAGCATCCCTTTTTAAAATGTGGGCAATGGAGCTAAACTAAGAGAAGTGGAAGGAAGAAAGGGGAATGTGGGGGGTCTACAATGGAGAACGGGGTTCCTCTGGAGAACAATTTCTTACTGCCTAAATTTAGGTTTCTGCTTTGACTTACCTGCTAGATAGTTATCCTCCGTTTGCTCTAAGGAAGTGAAGAGAAGCATGTCTGGTCTTCCCAGGACTAAAGTTAGTCTTTGTGATTACTCCTCCACTGCTTGCCTTGCTTTATACCTTTTTACCATAGCATCCCCCTAGGTGTTCAGCCCAGCCCCGAAAGCTCTTCATGGACACCAAGGTTAAGATAGCCTCATGCTTTAGAGGTAGTAGAACCTGTTGCTAATTCATAGCTGTCAGCTTGGAGGTAAAGAGGTAAAGGAATGAGGGGGAGACTCATCCTATCTTTAGAGGTTAAGTATTTGCAGTAGGTTTTTTCTTACTTATTCCATAGAATTCTTCTATTGGAGGGGGAGAAAATTAGAAAAAAATATTGTTTGAATGAAATTAATTAAGTTGGCATAGCTGAGTGACTGATGACTCATAACAAGGGTAGGCCTAAGCCTGCAGTGCTTACTTGAATGAACATTCCCACTGGGCAAATGCTTCCTGCACTTACATTAAGGCAACCCTTTAATTTGAGTGGAATTCTGGTGATATACATCAGATATATGAGATTTGGTCCATTGATTTTTAGTGAGGTTAACAACTACCTGGACAGATTTTAAATTAAGTTTTGAAGCTACACATTTTTATTAAGCTGGTAAGTCCCTTTAATAAATCCTGCCAAGGTATCTGCCGTGTTGCAGGGAAAGAGGATTTCCAAACACAAAGACATGCAAGTAATACAGTATGTCCCTAAACATAGCTTTTAGAGCTTCTAAATGTTGTGTAAATTATTTTTGCCCTTTATGTAGACGCAAAATTCTTGAGATAATGGCTAACCATTTCTAGGACCATGGCTAAATATAACTAACTATAGCCAGTATCCTGCTGTTTTGTTTTATACATAATAAAAAGGTCAGAGAGCCTAAGAGTAATTGCCTGCTAAATGCTAGATTAACCCCAGTTATTTGAACATGTATTAATTTTCTCACACCAAAGAAACAGTAGGATATGTGTTTCCTATATATTGCCATAACTGATTGGTGGAATTTTTTTTCTAAATCATCTGTAAAGTATATGAACTAAATCCAATAAAAGACTGGTTCACTCCAGTAAAGACTGGAACTAAAAACCACAAAGCCAGGAGCCTCTCAGAGTTAGCTGGTAATATTGCAGAAGGATGGAATCATAGACTCATAGAAATATTTATGCTGTATTCTTCTCTAAACATGATGTATTTACCTGCAGTGACAAATCAGGTATCTCCCACCACGTGGGACTTACATCCACAGTCTGTACATAGCACAGATATTCTTAAATGAATGGACCAGGACACAACTGTCCTTTAAAATACACTTGGCACTGGCTGTATTGGTAAAGCACTCACTCTGGGCTTTATTCTTGTCCAGAGCTGCTTAAGTATTTTGTTTTAGCAAATCATTTACTAAAAAGTGTAAAAAGGTCACAGGAGCAGTAACAGAAGCATACACAAGCCCCGAAGTACCCTTTCTCTTCTTCCTACCATGAAAAGATTAGATCTTATAGGTTGTATGACACCCTTTAATTAATGGAGCAGATTTTAGTAGCTTTACGCTTTATTAAGACATGATTTAGGAAGCAGTGTGGGCTAGCATTCAGGTCTCGACTGTGGGAGGACAGCCTGCAGATGGTATGGTTGGACCGTTCCGATGACCCACAGATAAAGCTGGGCACAGGCAATTACACCTTCCATACACTGAAAATAAACTGACATGTAATTACAGAGCTGATGCGCCAGACAACGAGTGGTCTTTTTGTGCTGGATGATGAATGTAAGGTCTATATTCTTTAGAAACTTAGCTTCTGTTTATAGTTGTACCAACAGTAATATTTTCACGTGTTCTCAGCTCTGGTCTCTGTTTGGTCCCACGAAAGGTCTAATGGTGTAAAATAACTTGCTGGAGTACAATGAGTTTGTTTTTCTTCTTGCACTCCAAGTTTTTGCTGTACATAGTTGAAAATCATCAGAAGGACACTGTAATTTTCTAAAATCAATATAATTAGAGAAAAAAATTGATGTGCTGAAAAGACGACAACTCAGAGAAATGCCAAGCAGGACTGAAATGCTTAATGAGCTGCTGAAATATAGCACCCTGGGCCTGGTGTGCTGTGGGACCTGGGTGCCTCTGACAGAAACCTTACCACCAGCCTGGCTCCCCCAAAACACACCATTTCAGCAGCTGTATTAGGAAGAATCCATATCATGCCCACTGCCATTTCAGGGAACTGCTCATGCTGAGAGACATGACACCAAAATGTCAGTCTTGCACCTCATTTTCTCATGTTATTAACATTTAGCTCTGCTGCTAAGGTGAGTGTGCAACACTGCAGGAAATTCCTCTGTGAACAAAGAATTTTTTTCTTTTAACAGTTTAATTCTGTTAAGAGTTGTATGTTTAAGGTGTTTTGACTTTACACTGCTATTGACAATTTACAATCCTATATGTGGACTTTGTCCTTTCAGAATTAACTACGCAGCTGGGACAGGAGCCTCGTGTGTTAAGAATTACATTTGCTTTTTCCATTTTCCCTCTGCTGACCCGGATCTTCCATGGAGCAGGGAATTAGGAAATCAGCCAGTCAAGGATGGCTTGATTCAGACCTCAGCTTTTTCTCTGACCTAACCCGTGAGACTCAACAAGGTGGATCCTGTGATGGATGTATCCCTGCCCTTCTGCACCAGCTTAGCTCATTTCACCATGCTGAAATGAGGACAGGACAGGACAGATGATGTGAAACTGTAGTGCTGTCAGTATGTCTTCTGCTGCAACTTCTGCTTGGGATGCTACATTAAGAGGCCCAACCTTTCCCACAGCACAGCACCCGAACCCCTCTGCCCTTTCACGTGGCATCTCTCTTTGGGAAAAGAGACTAGACACTGCATTGCAATATGGTGAGCTAAAGGGACCCTGCAGGAGACCACAGGCTGGGGGGAGACGCTTAAGTGTGTCTCACACTTCTGTGTGACAGCCGATGGGTCTATAGCTTGGGAAATGTGCCAATATACACTTTTTATTATTAAAATAAAGCAAAGGAAAATGTTTTGCTTGGACTGTAGTTCTCTGGATACAATTTTATGTCTCCCATTCAGCTTCTCAGATTACAAGCTTTTACAGCACAGAAGATTTATGTGTAACAGTAACAAAAAAAGAGACTTAATTCTGACCACTTCTGCTAACTTCAGTATTAAATAAAAATGACCCTGTAGAGTACCCTTTTTTTTTTTTCTTTTTTTTTTTTTTTTGACCATAACAGCATATGCTTGTTCAGTCCTGCCTTCTGCCAATAGTACGTGCAGGACTGAAGGGTTTATCTTGTCAGGGAGCTGCTCCCCAGGGAACATAAGGCAAGAGCTATGGTGTCAGCGTGACAGCAGGGCAGTGTCCTCTCCAGCGAGGGCACCATCCCACAGTGCCCGAGCAAGGGGAGGGGGCAGGTCTGGTGGGGGTCACTCAGCCTAATGATCCCCAGGCAAGTCCCTGGTGATGCAGCAGGTCTGAGATCACATCAGCAGGTCGGGACCAGGGTCAGGCTCAGGCATACCTGCAACATAGCTCAGGCCATGACTGAGGGCAACAACCACGGCTTAAATACGTGAGCCCTGATAGGATTTCTTGCAGCTCTCTCAACATCTTTTGTCCTAGCAGCCTGAACCCAGATTATGCAGCTGCCCCATACCAGAGGAGGCCTCGAGCAGAGGCAACCAAACCCCTGGGTAGGGGAAAGAGACTGCAGCGCGTGGGGATGTGCATAGGGCACAGACACACCTGTCCTGCAGGATGGGGAGGCCACATCTTCTGTAGGACATTGTCAAATGGGGAACACATACTCATCCTCAAGAGGATCAGTATGTACAAGAGGCTCAGCATCAGTCAGGCTTTCAGCCATTATATACCACTACCTTGTCATTATCTGTTTTGCAGGGTAAAGTTGAGATGGTAACAAGATTACTGTCTGTATTTTTTAAATAAATTAAAAAAAAAAAAAAAGCAACAGCTCAAAAATAGGTAGTCTGCATGGAACTGCTTTGTAGAAAGGCAAGCATATTTGTATTCCACTCTAGGGAGGTTTTTGAGCATTATTATCATATTGTGATGCTATGCTACAATTAATCACCCCTCTTAGTGATGCTGCAATAAACTCAGAGGTTTAGATTTTCAGCTTGTGTAAATCAATATGGGTCTATTGACTTCAGCGGAACTGTGCCAGGTGAATATCTGGCCCCAGACATCAAATGGAGCTTGTACAGAGATGTTTAATAAAGCAAGAGACCTGTGTTTTCACAGTAGATAAATGACTTCACAGGTTATGCTGAAGTCTCTTGTGGCACCTCTCCTCCAAGAAGTTTTATTTTAATCACTCTCATAAAGTTCTCTTAACTGCAACAATAATGCTAAGTGCCTGACACAAAGCAAAGGAAATCAGATTTCTGGATAACTACTGGAATGAAATTTTGTTCTTGGGTTTTTGTTTTTATTTATTTATTTTTCCCCTATGATTTTTTTTTCTTGTTATTTTCCTTCCTTTTAGTAGCGCTAGAGCTCAAAAACAGTTTGTTTGTTCTTTTCACAGCTAGGCTTCTGGGTGGTCATAGTGAATAAGGCCTATAATATAAAGTGTTGGTTATTTAGTTTAATCTAGAACTGTTCCATAAAACAGAGCAACCACCCAGTTTGTCATGTTAGTAATCTTGCTTTATGTTCATCCAGTAAGAGCAGATGCAATCCTACATTAAATATGAAGGAACTGAGGAAGTATTCAAATACAGAGTTGTTTAAACAGTGATTTTTGGATAATGCATCATGCCAGTGCTTGTGGGACTGTGTGTGAGGAAGTCTCATTTAAACCACTTGTGATGATACTAAAATCATAAATTTAGCAGCACAAAGATAGTATTACTCAAATGCCTACACATCTGAATAAAAATGCCTTCTCATCTCTTTGAAATATCAAATATGTTTAGCTCTCAGAAAAGTCAATAGGAACTGCACATGCTCAACAGTTCTGAAAATCAAATAAGCATCTGTTTATTTGCCCAGATATGTATATCTATGCCAAACATGAGGCACTAAAATTTGACAAATTTGATCTCTGTCTTCAGTCAAAACTGCTTCTTGCTTGCACATCTCTGTGTATGTGATTAAACAGCTCTGATTCCTTTTTATTTTGTTTCATTTAACGTTTATACTAATTCCCTTTATTTGTTAGTCCATGTAAATTCTAATCAGATTAATTTTAGACAAATTGTTAAACAGTAAAATGGAAGCAGCTTTATTGACTTCCTAAGGGTTTTTGTCTTGAGCCAAGTACACTCTGAAGAGAACTATGGTGGAGAACCATAGACTGCATTGGCATATCTCAGAGCAGTGCTATTATTTCTAT
This sequence comes from Anser cygnoides, assembly GCF_040182565.1. Classification (NCBI taxonomy): domain Eukaryota; kingdom Metazoa; phylum Chordata; class Aves; order Anseriformes; family Anatidae; genus Anser; species Anser cygnoides. The sequence goes on from NC_089875.1 coordinate 98,305,433, forward strand.
ATATAATATAATATATGTAATGTAAATTCAAATCTATTGAAAAATTCCAGAATTTTGAGGTACATACAAAAAAAAGATCTGATTTTTGTACTTCAGATGGGAAGGTCATTGTCAATACAGGATTTAGTAACATTTTTTAGCTAGAGCAACTTGTAGTTGACATTTAAAAACAAGCAAGAACTAACTGGGTTACCAACTGTGAGCAATTTGTAGGATTTGGCTTGATTCACAAAAGCAAAGAACTGTCCAGGATTCATGTAATAACTGGGGTTTGATACATTGTCATCCTCTCCTTCATCCTACAATGATCTCAAGGTTAAGGTCTCCACCTGGGTGGACTAGCATTAGCAGTCAGAAGCTGATGAACAGGACAATCTCATTATAACTGAACATGTTTTACTAAATTGAAGACAGAAATATCCAAGCTGGATATCAATAAAAATAGTGAAACGCTGAAATAGGCTACCTACAGATGCAAGCACTCCTCTTTCACTGGAAGTTTTTTTTTTGTTTTTTTTTTTTTTTCTTCCCCTCCCCCCCAGCCCCCCACTGGAAGTTTAAAAGGACTATAGTCCTTTTACAGACCCTTATGTAAGAGAGGCAAATGACTAGGGTGAAAACTTTGTGTGTTTCCCAACTTTTACCTTGCTCCTGTATGACCTATAACAACAAACTCTGCTGTGATCTCTATGTCTGAATGTATGAACTGCAGCTGTTGAAAGGGAAAGGTTGCTACTTGTCCCCAGCAGAGTACTGCAAGGGCGACTTGGATTCACATGAACACAGACTGACAATGACAGCAACAAGCCCTCTTGTTCCTTAGGTCAACATCAGTAAACCCTTTCTGATAGAGATAGCCGACAGCTTCTCTTCTTCATGGTGTCATTACCTATATACTGGTGATGATTGAAGCACTAGCAATTAACATCACCAGGAATTAAGAACTGCTGTGGTCTTCCTGACCCCCAAAGAATCAATACTTTTCAAATAATAGCCACAGGAACAAAAGGGTAATATTTGTTGCTTTGAATTGCAGTAAGGCAGGAGCACTGTTTTGCTCATAGTCCATCATCATCTTGTGATGTGTTTCTTATTCGTGACGGATATTCTGCTGGTGAAATGGTAATACAAATTGGTTTCTGTTGACATATCTCATATAATTCTGGATGTAGTATCTACATTCCTATAAACAAACTCATCAAAATCTGAATGAGCTTGTCTTGGATACCCTCTGATTAGAAGATTATTACCATCTTCTCACTTTTTCTTTGTTTTTTACTACCACTCATCTTCAGAACACAAATCATCTCGTCTCATTTAGTAAAATTCTAGAGAATGCGGAGTAAATTCGCAGTGACTTATGTGAATGATATAGCTCTTCTGTGTTCCATAAAGAGGAAACTAGCAACACACCTTCCTGAATGACTTCACAAAGCCCTTTAGCCTATTTAAACCTATCACAGAGCCTGAATTTACCACTTTGATCTAATAGAAAATTATTATGTCCCATATGATAATTGCAGAGATAAACAGGAATGTGTTTTCAGCCCATACTTCATAATATTATATATTCACAATGTATCCAGAAATTAAGCCCAACCGGTGCGTCTTTCAGAGAATAATGTAATAATAAATTCCCCTGCTTGTATGACATATAGACAGTTTTTATATTTGTCTGCTATTTACTACTTGGTATCCAGTGTAAGGAATTATTTTGTCACTTGGGCAAGGAAATTTATTTCTGTAAGTTTTCAGACACTACAGAAGACATTTCATGTACTACAGCTACAGTTTCACTTGCAAGCATTTCATAGTTGTATTCAGATATCTCATTGCTCTATCATAAGAGTAATGTTGCCTTGCACAGCATAGTAGAGTTGTTCCTCCTACTTCCTAAAATAGTCCCATATGCTACTGCTATAGTAAATAAAACAAGCAAGTCATGGCACAGTTCAAGCACTCATGCACCATCATCCATAAATTCCCTGGAACAATTTTGGCCTGTGTCAACTAATTCTCTCCTAGATTATGCTTGGGTGCAATTTTGGAGATTACATGGGCCATACAGACACATAATACATTGTGTCACCTGCTTTCAGGCCCAGAGAACAGGATGGGTCCCAAAGAATAAAGGTAGCCACAGTCTCCTGATGAATGTTTCAACTGCAAACTGAGCTGAGTGCAGCTGTGTTCACGCCAGAATAGCTCTCTGTTCCACCTCTCTCTGCTTTATAATATCACTTTCCAAAGTCCAGCGTCTTCCCTTTACATAGGTTGTGTTGTGGTTTAACCCGGCTGGCAGCTAAACACCACACAGCCGTTCGCTCACCCTCCCCCCTCCCTCTCTGGGATGGGGGAGAGAAACGGGAAAGTGAAGCCTGTGAGTTGAGATAAAGACAGTTTATTAAGACAGGAATATAATAATAACAATAATAGTAATAATAGTGATAATGATAATAGTATTAATAATAATAATGTGTAAGAAAACAAGTGATGCACAATGCAATTGCTCACCACCCGCTGACCGATGCCCAGCCTATCCCCGAGCAGCCGGCCCCCCACCCCGGCCAGCCACCCCTATATATTGTTTAGCATGACGTCAGATGGTATGGAATACCCCTTTGGCCAGTTTGGGTCAGCAGTCCTGGGTCTGTCCCCTCCCAGCTCCTGCTGCACCCCTAGCCTGCTCGCTGGCAGGACAGAGCGAGAAGCCGAAAAGTCCTTGGCTTGGTGTAAGCACTGCTCTGCAACAATTAAAACATCAGCATGTTATCAGCGCTCTTCTCATCCTAATCCAAAACATAGCACCCTACCAGCTACTATGAGGGAAAATTAACTCTGTCCTAACTGGAACCAGGACAGGTTGGAAGGGACCTTAAAGATCATCATTTTCAAAATTGCCTTTCTGGACTGCTGAACTCCTCAACTCCTGTAAGCAGTAAAAGCATAAATCTCCAGGCTGTTGGTTTCATCCCTTTCGTAAGTTTGTTGAATCATACCAGACACTGTGGTCCCACGCTTCCAATTCCCTTTCCTCTCTGGCAATGTGCTGATTCAGCTGTTGGCACTACAGCTGTAGGACTTAGGTGGGCAAACACAGAAGGGATTTTCTGAAACTCTAATGAGAGCTGTTGAAGTGCAGCACAGAAGCAGCTCCTTGCCTGTTGTCAGTATACCCAGATCCACATTCTGTTTTGCTTTTGTTTTTCTCAAGGCCAAAAGAACACTTTCTTCATGTAACTTTTATCTTAAGCTTACTTCTGTTACCACCTTTCTCTTTAAGCTGACTCTTCAGTAGGCTGTCAGTGTGACACAACCTGTTCCTAGAAGTGAAGGGGTGTCATACTTCCGTGGCAATACCTAGGCCAATTGCCCTTTCTCAGAAGCACCTGTAGATGTATATATGCCAAGGGGCTTTTTAGTGGATGTGTCAGAGGCTTAAAATCAGCCCGTGAAGGTTTCACAGCTATAAGCAGAATACCCTTGGGTCAATACTAGGTCCTACTAGTCGTCTTGGTTGTCTTCATTAATGATCTGGATGATGGGGTAGATTGCACCCTCAGTAAATTCTCATATGACACAAAACTGAGGGGGGAGTTGCTGAGTCAACATAAGGCCATTCTGCCATACAGAGGGACCTCAACAATTTGGAAAACAGGGCTGACAGAAACCTTATGAAGTTCAACAAAAAGTGCAAAGTCCTGCACCTGGGGAGGAACAACCCCAGGCACCAGGACTTACTGGGGGCCACCCTGCTGGAAAGCAGCTTCACAGGAAAGGACCTTTGGGTCCTGGTGGACACCAAGTTGAACATAAGTCACCAATGTGCCTTTGCCACTAGGAAGGCTAACAGTATTTTTGGCATAATTAGGGAAAAAGTATTGCCTAAAATTGAAGTATTTTAGTTTCTCACTGTTGTAATCTGCTACTGATAGTAAATAAATTATATTAACCTCCCTATGTTGAGTCTGTTTTGCCTGTGACAGTGATTGGCGAGTGATCTCCGTGTCATTATCTCAGCCCCCGAGCCCTTTTCCATCGTATTTTCTCCCCCTGTGCCTTTGAGAAGGAGGAATGAGACAGCAGTGTGGTGGAGTTTAGCTAGCCATCAGTGTGAAACTACCATGTCTTAAGAGATCTTCAGAAGCTGCATGGACATGGTCCTGGGCAACCTGCTCTGAGTGTCCCTAACTGAGCATGGGTGTTAGACCAGATGACCTCCAGAGGTCCCTTCCAACCTCAAATGTTCTGTGTGATTCTGTGAAGAGAGCTGCTAATGGTATCGCGTGAAATATTCTGTAACTGCAACACCATTATACGTGCTAATGTTTATTCTCACATATTAGTTTTCCTCCCATTTTTATGTGTTATCAAGCACAAGAAGAATCTTCAGTGTTTTCCCAAAGAGAACTTCCATTTGGGACCTTGAATTCAAGATTTCTCCCCTACATTGTGACATAGACTTGGCTTATTGGCTGCGGTTAGATTTACTTAGGTGAAAATCTGGACTTCTTTGTAGGCTGACAGCATGCTACAGGTTCCATGAAAGTTAAAATGACACAAAGTGACTCAGATCCCTTTTTAGTTGTAGATAAAAGAATCCAGCCTGCTGTAGTCTCCAACTCTCTCTTTTATCACACATATTGAAAATCCAGAAGGCAGCTTCTGATTCTACTTCAGAACCAAAAGCAGCTCTGGCACAATCCCTGGACTTTCTAATGTGTATTTTCTCCAAACACTATAATGGGTTGGTTGTTTTTTAAGCTAGAATAACTAGCAGAGAGTGAAAACTACAGATTATGATTATTTAACAACTGATTCAGCTGAAAGCTCTAAATATTTGACTGAATACATCTCTCTTTTTTTAGTACCAGAATAGTTCTCTGCTGTGGAAGGAGAATGCTTCATTAACTTCGGAAAATATTCATAGTATAACACCACATTAAACATCTGAATGGAGCCTACAAGCACTGGACAGATTCGGGTAAACCTCAAATAAATTATTCAGAACATTGAAATGAACCCTTTTCTGTTATTTATCAGACTTGCTCTTACTTTTTATAGGAAAGCTTCTTTCGTTATTAATATTAACAGTCTTCAGGGAAGCCTTGGATTGAACTACCAGCTGCCTATTTTAGGAGAAATACCTAACTGTGTTCCTCTCACACAATTAGGTTACAAACTTGGCTACAAACTTAGTATGTGAAACCGAGCCCAAGTGAAAATGTGCTTCTTCAAGAAAACTGCATATTGCCAAAACAGAGTTTAAAGTTTAAAGTTTATTTCATTAGGCAAAAATAACCTGTATCTTTAGAAGTTATAATCATCACAGAAAACCTTTTCTATTCACTCTAAACTCAAGGCCAGGTTGATAGTAAAGTTAATGAGATGGATAAGATTAGTCACACCAATAGGATCTTATCAATGTGAGTGTGGGGTTACAAATCAAACCACCCGGATTTACAAGTTTCCTCATCAAAATGTGCTCCCTGCTTTGTTACATAGATAACCAGAAAAAGCTACCTTATACTTCTTATAACTTTTAAATTTCTGATATTTGGAACATACTTTGGGGGAATACAATTTACTTTGTGCAGTGATACGCTATTGGGGTGTCATCTTCCACATTATAAGTGAAGCCGGGGTAGATTCACTGGTCTCACCAAGAATATAACATTTTTCAGGCCCCTAAAAACTTCAAATCTTGCTCTGTTCCTGGCTTCAATGTCTTGCTGGCTGCCCTTTACAAATCTTGTATTGATATAAATTGCCTTTTCCCTGTCAGCTATTTATGGGATAGCCTTATCAGAGACTAACTCCAGCAAACTATGGATAGCAGAGAATTTAAGAGGACAAAGATCCTATTACAAACTCTCCCTCTACAGATTTCACTAAAAATAATTTTCTGTCATAAATAAGGAACTTAAACATTTTATGTGAACCTAAGTAGCTGGGTCTACTTATATGCTGATAATGGTGTTATTTTCATTCAGTAAACTATACAATAATTTATGTACTGTATGTAGCTCAACAAGCTGAATTCAAGGACCAAGAGGATGCAGAAAAATAGAAGTCTGTTCAGGATCAGAACTGGGTAAAAGTGCAGTGATGTGTTTCTCCTTTATGCATATTCCTTTGGAGAAGAGTGGGTGACAGCATGGTTCAGTTATAGCTAAGGCACTAGAAGAATAGTTTGGTAACTACTACAAGAGTCAAGTCACAACCGTCCTTAGAAAAGGTTCCCAAGGGCTCAAAACTTCAGCCAGATGGATGTAACATTGTCATTAGTTATGTTTTAAAGAAGGAAGTAAAGGGCATGACATTATTAATTTGTAGATACCTGGGAAATTGAGTTGGTCAGTAACTCACACAGTAGCAGTGTGTGAGCATATATCCTCTGTCATATTAGAGCCTTTCTGTGGTATGATGGCTCTAGCAGTCTTTTCAAGTTGCTGTAACAAGAACCAGCAACTAGAAGATGCATCAAAGAAAACAGGCCTGAAGGCTCAACCCAGTGGGACTAAGTATCTCTTTTCCATAGAACATGGCATTCTTCTAAGTGGAAGGGTTGAACTCAGATTCAACTACAGAACTAAACCACAGACAGGAGTGAAAAAGGACTGAAAGAAGGGGCATAGAACCACTGCAGTGCTGTGCCAAATGAGATATACAGGGACATATATACTTCTAGAGAGAAGTACGAATTGTATGAGCCAAATCCATATTTTGTAATTTTCACCAACAAAGGCAAACAAGCAAACAAACAACAGGAAATCTCTCAGACAGAAGATCAATTTTTAAATTATATTTTATTTTTTAAAACAACCAGAACCTCTTAGGTAAAGGCTGCCCATAATGCTCACATCAACCTGCCCATCAAAGTTGAGCAGTTTTTATAGTTCAGCTGACTCCATTCTTTTTCTGAGTAAAGGTGAAGTCTCTGAAGACTGAGAAAACAAATTCAGCAGGAAAAATACTTTGATAGTGTAGTTATGTCTATTCCAAAATGACAGGTTTTGCTGGAATGAAGTTATTTAAGATAGTGCCCTAAATAGCAGAGGAGATTTTTCATTCTCCTGAAATGTAATTGGAAGAATTATGTGACACAAGTGCATTCAAAAAAAACCTGGAACTCTTTGTGGGTAGGGTTGGAAAAAACATGGAGTTGTAATACAACAAGCAATATTTCTGAGCTCACAGGGGAAAACTGATAAAGCAAAGAAGATGTTTTGTGACAGTAAACAACACTATCAAGAAGAGTTTTTCTGGTGCTGAAAACTTCTTAAATGTAAGATATGAAATTTCAAGAGATGCTATGTAATTCTGCAAGTACTAGAAGAATGAGAATACTTATGAATACATATTCTTAAATTGAATGTTTCATTGGCTTTCCACTTTCTCAGATTGTCTTCTGGAGAAATGACACCTCTTGATGTAATGTTCACAGATTTTGAGGCAAAAAATGTTAAGATTATTTCTTAGCCTATTGCTCCCATTACATTACCCATTTACATCAGTACAAAATCCAAACCAATATAAGGTGCTTTAAAATCCTAGTAAAATTAGCTAGAGGAAGGGCCCATGCAAGCCCTTTGGCATATGAAAACACTGAGAGAGGTTCTCCAGGAACTCCACTGAGCTTTGGAGCTCCTAGAGAGATCTGTTGCCTGTTGGCCTCTGAGCACTAATTTGAGTTATTTTCTGGCACTACCTGTTCTGCTGGAATGATTGTTGATCCCATCAAACATTCCAAAGTTGAAAGGCTGCTCAAATCACTTAGGGCCGTGACAACTTTCATTTCTTCTAAGCTCTGTGTTCTGGGCTAAAATCAGTACTAGATCGTGTGCTAAAACACCACCTTAATCATTTTAACAACTGAATTCTCAAGTTCCTGTTCTAGTAATTTCTTAGTATCTGCAGAACACCTCAGGAACCTTTTAGGATCTTCAAGATCCTTCTTTATTTGGTACTTAGTTTATTATTTCCTAGCTGGATATTGATTAGTTTTTCTTTGTCATTAAGGAATTAGAAAAATAGTGTCCTAACATCTTTTTTAAAACTCAAGACAAACAAACAAACAACCAAACAACAACAACAACAAAACAAACAAAAAACTAGTTACTGAAGAAAGTCTTCTCTGAAGAGAAGACCAGTAATAAAACTGCTAAACTGCTTAAATGAAAAGACTTCAATTATTTTGAAAGTAAATGGATATTAAGCATGATTAGATGTTAGAAAAGGCTTCCTTTGGTATCCAATATGACTATAAAATTATTGACTTCAAACTAGTAATTTAGTTAAAAATAGTTGCAGACCATGTTAACTGCCATGCATACCAGATTTGAGCTCTGAGTACTTTATCTAAATGTTATCAACATAATGCTTTCTCAATTCCATATTTTGAGACAAAATAACATGGGAATTTTGAATTTAAAAATATTTGCATTTTAAAGTACTCGTTCTTAAGAGCAGCATTCCTGCATGATTATTTGTATCTGTATAACTCTCTTGTGGCACTCTCTTAAGTCAGGCATTTTCTTAAATAATTTAACCTAAATTGACAAGTACAAATGTATGAATTTCCTAAGCATATTATGATCTGGGAGCAGCTAGTAGTTATAATTATTTGTTAGCTAATATTGTACACAGAACAATTATGTTTGGAGAGTTTTATAACCTTGGACTGATCTGCAGTAAGCTTGCAAATTTAGAAAGCAATGAATGACCTTTGAACATGGCTGAGACAAAGAATAATTATCAAAGAAATCTCCTGATATACTGTGATATATCCTAGTTTGCGCTTAACAACGATTATTTTTTCAATGTTAGCAGTTAGAGTATATCTACTTTGTCTTCTATGTATGTCAGCATAAAATCAATAAAATTTGTAAATAAATAACAATTAAAATGCAATTACAATCCCACTCAAGTTTCTTTCTTTCTTTCTTTCTTTCTTTCTTTCTTTTCTTTCTTTCTTTCTTTCTTTCTTTCTTTCTTTCTTTCTTTCTTTCTTTCTTTCTTTCTTTCTTTCTTTCTTTTTTACCAATATGAAGAACAAAGATGATGATCATTATCACATCTATTATTTTTTCCCCTTAGTAGGCTAGATTTGCATATTTATGCCACAAATATTTATTTCACTGACTAATGGAAGCCTCCCCTTTGCCATATCATCAACCATTGGGGTGCATACCTGGTCCAGAATAATTCAGTTATTCAGCTCAGTGAAGAAGCTTTTAAGCTAGCACATTTCACTTTGTACATGCAATGGGGAAGGATTGCATACCCAGTCAGGCACCAGGTTTCAGAGACAGTCTTTTCCACTGTGTCTCATGACTAAGGTGACTCTTACACTGGTGTCCAAATATAAAGATGGGTCTGGGCCAGAATTATCAAGCTGTGATAAGCATCCCACTAGTATTATGCAAGCTACTCCAAAGAGATGCATTAATCCTGTTTGAGCAGCCAAATATCTCCTTCTGTGCATGTACCCAACCTAGTACACTGCCAGGAGCTTTTGATGCTGATAATGTCATTAATGCTCTTACCTAAGCAAACTGCATTTAGAAAATGCTATGTAAGATGTTCTTCCCTGTTGGTAATTATAGTTTGATAATCATCACACCACACACAAAAAAAAAAAAAGTGTTTCAGAAAGACTGTTTCAAGAAAAGCAACTTTAGACCCCACACAAATTGTGATATGAGCTTGTGATTTCTCGAATATTTCAATCTAAGAGAGGGGAATCATGCATCTGCAGTGGAAAAAATCTATCCTGTAAACCAAATATGAAATTACTGATAAAAAAAAAAAAAATAAAAAAATTCTGTATTTGAAATTATTTGTGAATATCTAACTGGATTGTCAATGTAATGACATTTTCTATACTTCCTAGCAATCAAATGAGACGAGACATTATACAGCAAAAGGAACACAGAAGTCTCACTGTGACTTCCAATAATGTTGAAGAACTGACTGACAGATAACATGGTACCCTATGGTAGTTCTAGACAGAATCTGAATTAACGGTTTGGTGTGAATAATTTGTTTATCAAAACTGGCCTAGTCCTGTTCACAAATTGCTGGACTGTGATTTTTTTTCCTTTGTTACTTAGACTGTTGGACAAAATTATTGTACTGATAGCTTTGGCATGAAGAATTTTGAGCTACCTAGGAACTTTATATTCCATTGTTGGCACAAATATTTGGAATTTCCTATTTGATTGGCCTTTGAGTGGCCAAATAAATTTTATGATACCCTTTCTGTCCCTTAACTGAAAAAGTAATTTTTTTTCCTCCACATTTGAGAAGATGGTAAGGTAAAAAAATATTTTAGGAAGAGAGAATTATAGCTTGAAGGAATATAAGGATATTTAAAACCGACCCTCTTCTTTCCATCTTCCTTTAATTTAAAATTGTTCCCTGGCTAAGGAAACAATAACGTTTTGAGCCAGATTTATTAGCTGTCTTTTACTAGCTGTCTGCTTTGCATTCAATTCTCTCTTGACCCAAGAAAGCTAAGCAATTAAAGACTTTTGCACGTGCATGTCTTACGCCTTTTCTGGTTTGTCTCAGCTGCAAGACTTTGCCCAGAGTTTTCGTGAGTCAAGTTGAATTCATATGTTACCCAATCCTTCAGCCCCAAAGACCTGGTGATAATGAAGGCAGGAGGCACTCCAGTGACTTCTGTATAGGACATTAGCTTTCTGCAAAACACTTGGCAAACTAGTGCCTGTCTTCTTACTCAGAAGTCTTCCATTGCTCAGTATAAAATAAAGTGTTTTTTGAAGAAGCACATGTATCAAGTTTAATGGTCTTTGGTTTGCATCATAACTTATTTCCTCCACATATTTAATCCTAGATGAAAAGCATGTCTTTGTATAATATTGTCTATCAGATAAGATGACCACATCTATCACTGCCATTAAATGCAAGTATTGCAAAGGGAGATTGTGGGGCTTGAGCTGGCATTGAAGCATGTACAATATACTAGTAGGAGTTTTATATTAATGAATGGTGGATTTATATGACCAGCTCATTTATTATGTCAGTGTCTGGATTTAATGATCATTAAAATACCTTCAAGGTCTATGACTTTTGCTGTTTGATCATGTCTCATACTTTACCTCAGCTAAGTGGTCATTTGGAGGTTTGCTTGTGAGTTATCTTATTCTCCAGTTTTCTCCCTTTCTTGTGACAAAGTTTATTTAGAGAAGATTGCTGTAAACAGTTAGAAACCGTAGACTAGAGAAATGCTTGTTATTAGCTGCAACATTGCTTTTTATTTATTTTTTTTTTCCCAAAGCTAAGGATAATGCTCAGTAAAATAATCCTGGATGGCTGTCGCTGTGTGGCTAAAATTTTTCTGTGTACCAGAGAACATCTTCTGAGAAATGATTCCTAAAGTAACACATTCTGAAATAAGAACTATTTTTCTTAACATGCAAGATCAGCCTTATTATATCGTGTTATATGGGTCATATGGGTATAACCAAAGAAGCAAGATATCAAGGTTTAGGATTTGTAAATAACTAATAGAATGCCCCACTTTTTGAGCAGTTCTGCGTTAATACCCTGTGTGCCAGAAATCCAGGAAGCCAGAAATATTCAAGGAAATAGATGAGCCTGTAATAATAGTGGACATATGTGACAGGCAGAGTCTGTGACTTGACAACTGTCACGTTGAAATTCCATTTTAAAGTATACTGAGTTATTCACTGACATTTATGACGTATTTTAATATTCCTATCCTACTTTTAGTGTGGGTTTCCCCTTCCCAACATTTGTGTCTGCAATTTGTACTCCATGTTTACTTGGCAGATGGCCAGATTTCAAAAAAGTACTTGAGCCCCTGGACTGCAACTTTGATGGAATTTATGAATGTGTGTCCAAAAGTGAAATCCCCCAAACCTGTGTCTATCCAGATAAGTGCCTGAGTATTTATGAGTCAGGGACTAAGGTGGTGAAGTACACCAGGGCTTTGAATTCTGCAGTGCCAGAGCCACCTTGGCTCAACAGTGTCCTGCCATCTATTTAACATTCAAGCTTGTTCAGAATTCATAATATTAGGAATTTCAGTGCTCAAATCCCCAAGGGGTTACTCTACTAGGAATGCTTAGAAGAAGCCTTGCAAACACTCACCACACTGAATTCAGCAGAAAACACATAAAGTGGCTGTATTCATTCAAAAGCACAGCTAGGGAAGGTGTGGTGCCCATCAATAAGGAGAATGGTGAATGAGTGTGGAAAAGGTCAATCTTTTACTATTTAACTTTTTAAATATTTACACAATAAATTAAATAGCTGTGTTCACTGACCTTTTGAGCATCAGGGGATGTAGAATGTGTTTTCTACCTCCTTAATTTTATTTTCTATTTTTTTCCTGCCAAGTTAAAAACTGTGCTGAGGAAGGTATTTTCTCCAGCCTTCCTGTTGCAGCTGTAACACAGTAAAGCAAAGAATACAAGGTTAATAGGTACTGAAAGGCAGAAAATGAGCAGGAAGCTATCTGTAAATCAGTGCTTACTCAAAATATATGTATTTACTAAGAGGGGAAAATCTTGGGGCTGTCTTTCAGCATTGTTGAAAGATTGTGCCAAGGGCTCTTTCAAAGCCAGATACATAAATGTCTTTAGAAGCCAGAGTAAGAACCCAGGACTGTTTTCTTTAAGCTCCATGAGGTTATAATCTTGTCTGTGTGTTCTCTCATGAGAAGTGGAACATACCTGTTAAACATGTGGTTTACCATCTGTGTGGTGCTGAACTGCCTGACAGGGATAAACCACAACAGTGTGTCTCAGATGCAATAGGACTTACACACAGTGTAATTACATACAACGTGTCTCAGATCTGGGCAATAATCTAGCACTATTCAAGTCTTGTTAGGTACTTCCTTTATAGATGAGCAAATCAGCACTTACAAAGGTAGGAATAATCCATTTAATGGTGGACAGTCTTAATCTAGCAAGTGTTTCTGTCCAGAGAATCTTAGGCCTGGAAAGAGCTCTGTTAAGAAGCATTTCAGATGCACCCATTCTAGAATTTGAGGCTTTTCCACACAGTAAATGCTGCTGTGAAAACATACCTGTACCAGCTCATCTACCATATAGAGATTTTGGGTGTTTAACTAAGACTTCCGCAATCTTCAGCTAGAGGTAATGCCAAACTTAGTGGTGTTTTGAAGTAGCAGTTCCCATGTTTAAGTCTCTCAGAGGTTCTGTATACTGCTAACTATTTCAATCTGTGGTGTTATTTTTTTTTTCTTGAGTTCCCAATTGCCTAAGGAAAAGATATTTAAATGGCATTTTTATTGGTGTGACTCTAGCTGATATGGATATAGAAAGAGAAAACTATCATAATCTGAATTTGTGACAGGAAGAATGTTGAAGTTCTGTTTAAAAAGCCTATGATAATATGTCCAAAATGTCTACAAAATTACTGAGTTTCATAAATTATACTCCAGTGAAGAACAGAAAGTTTTCTCCACCTTCAGAAAGTACACGGGAAACCAGTCCAGTAACTGAAAAGCAAAATGTCACATTTCTCTTCAGGCTAGTCATTCAGGATTATACCTGTGGTTTTGATTAATATTTTAGTAATGTGAATGTGAGGTATGGCCCTCTGTCTCACGCCATAGAATCATAAATGTTAGGGCAAGTGACCTCGAGAGCTTAGCTTGTCCATTAGCCTGTCCCAAGGCCAGATAAAATATCTTTCTCTCTTTCCAGAAAGAATTGTCCAATTCAGAGAGATCAGAGAGATTCAGGAGATCAGAATCTGTCCCTTTAATAAAACTGATAGGGCAAGAAGACTCTTTTTGAGCTAATGTTTAGATATGGCTTAGCATATATAATTCTGCATGACATTGTTATCTGTCACTGAGGTATTGGCCAAAATAATAAAAATGTTTTTTACATTATGGTAATTACATTCTGATATAGACACAAGGGGCTAATTTCCTGTAGCCGTGGTAATATAGTACCTCTATTACAAAATGAACTTATATTCTGTGCTGGCATTTCTTGTAGAAACAGATGAAAAATCCTAATTCAGTTTTTGATGTAGTTTTGCTGTCAACCACTTGTTTTGCATAATTGGGGTGACAGATGCACTTTATTGTAGCAGCAAAACCACTTTGTAGCACATTTTGTATAATAGTACAATGGGCCTGGATCTTGGCCAACATCAACAATGGAATAATAAACTAATAAAAGTAGCAGGGAATTGTAGTTGTTTTAATGAAAAACAAACAAACAAACAACAACAAACAAACAAACAACAATAACATTTCTTATGCTTCTGATAGCTGTTCTGTTCATCAGTTGCTGTTAGGACACAGGACTTTTCTAAAAAGATTCTCAGACATTTTTGTCTGCTAGAGGTAAGATGAGACACATGAAAATAAGGTTCCAATAGGACCCCACAGTGCAAAACCCACCTTGCTAAGCACTGCTGTCAGAGAAAGCACTGGCTCCTTTCTGAGCCACTGCTCACTGGAGCAAGTTGGTGTGTGCAGTCCAGTGTGCTGTAAACTGAGCAATCTTGTTGAAAATCACTCTCTAGCCCTATCAGAAGTCAGATGGGAGTGTTGTCTGTGCTATAGGGTTTTCCTACACTAATGCTTTCCTCCTCCACATTGCTCACTCATCTGATCAACAGAGATTTGTCTACATGGCTTTCTTGTTTCATTGTTGCCAGCCTGAATGGGACAAATAGAGGAAAAAAAGCAGCATCCCTCACTGGAGTTCTATGAAAAATGTCAGTGCATACCAGACTATTAAGACAGGTATGTGATTTCTCTTTCTGACAGCTGATCAAATGCTCATCTAACAAAAATCATTGCCTCTCATAGCTGTTCCTTTGATGTAATGCTCTTGAAATGTGATTTTGCTTGAGATACATTTTTTGGGGAGGGAGGGTTGTTTTTACTCGATGAGTAAGTAGACAGAAGACACTTGTTGAAAACAAGACTGACTGATGAATGCAATCCAGATGAGATAATTGGAATGATAACTGCAAACAGAGGCAATGTCCAACGAGAATAACATTTCCTTAGTCATTGAGAAAACTTGCAACAAGAGAGCAACAGTTTACTGACCTTCCTACTTCTTCTACACCTTGCGCACGCTATTATTTCTTAGACATAAACATCGATAAGAAGAGAGTGATGAGAGAATGCAACTCTGTTGAACGCATTTCTTATCATTAACAGCCACTTTGCCATTTATTTCTTAGGTCAAACTGTGTACTTTTTTCTAAGAAATTCATATCTGATTTGAAGCTTAACTCAAAAATCCATCAAAAACATTAGTAAGACAACTGTTTACTTCAACATTGCCTTTAGAGAGGCTCTGGGTCCACTTCTAAGTAACTAAAAATATCTGTCTGGAACATGGGAGGAGAAGAAATTACTTAATTTAAAAAATAAATATATATATATTCAAAGTGACCAAAAAGATGTAAATTGCTCAATCCTGTATGATTTATAATACTATTTTAGAAAGTTTTATTTGTAGTTTTCTCCATGTTATGGGCCCATATCAAATACAAGAACAGTGTAATGAAAAGTTGGACATAATATTGACTCAGGATATAAATACAGTCTAGATCTGACAGGCAGTGATTTTAAATATGATTGTAGTATGTCTCCAGATGATAACCTAAATTTTCAAATGGAGAAGACTGAGAAACATTGACATGTAGAAATTGTCCCATGTCCAAAAAGGGTCAAAAGGATGATCCATGAAATCCCAGGCTGCTTAGCCTCCCTTCTGTTCCTGGTAAATTTATGGAGCGAGTCCTTTGGCACACACTTTTTGTCACATGAAGGAGAAGGCAGTGATGGGAACAGTTAGCATGGATTTCCCAAGGGTGAATTATGTCTGACAAATGTGATTGCTGTCTATAATAAGATGACTGCATTTGAGGCTAGAGAAAGAGAGGTCCCTCAAATATCAATTACGTCAACTTTAGCACAGCTTTTGACACTGCCTCCCACAATATTCTTGTTGGACACTACAGTTTGTAGATAGTTTAAAAAGGTGATTAGATGCTTTATGCTCTGAGGGTCATGGTTAATGGTTTATACCATTTATCTGGTTTATCTGGTTTATACCATTTATCTGGTTTATACCATTTATCTGCTTTATCCCCCCCATACTGAGAGGGGAACTCATCAATGTGTATAAATACCTGAGGTGTGGGAGACAGAGGGATTTGGCCAACCTCTTTTCAGGGGTTTGTGGGGACAGGACAAGGGGTAATGGCCACAAGATGGAGCACAGGAAGTTCTGCACCAACATGCGAAAGAACTTCCTCACAGTGAGGGTGACGGAGCACTGGAACAGGCTGCCCAGGGAGGTTGTGGAGTCTCCTTCTCTGGGGATATTGAAGGCCCGTCTGGACGCCTACCTGGGCAGCCTGCTCTAGGGAACTTGCTTTGGCAGGGGGGTTGGACCCGATGATCTTTTGAGGTCCCTTCCAACCCCTTCAGTTCTGTGATTCTGTGATTCTGTGATACTCTACCAAGAGGCTGGTAACAAGTGGGGTACGACAGGGGTCCACCCTGGGACCTGCTCTGTTTAACACTGTGGGCAGGATTGCTGTTCAAAGGGACTGAGGTAAGCTGGAGGAATGGGACGACAGGAACATTATGAAATTCAACAACAAAAGCAGAGCTGTGCACCTGGTGAGGAAGAGCCCCTGGCAGCAATCCAGGCTGGGACTTGCCTGCTTAGGGGACAGATTTGCTGAAGAGGCCCTCGGCGTCCCAGTGGTAGACAGCTAAGCCTGATCCAGTAGTGAACCCTGGCAGCAGGGATAGCCAAAAACATTCTGGGCTATATTAATAGGAACATGGCCAGTAGATCAACACTAATGTTTCTTCCTCTTAGCTTCCATTGGACCTAATCGAGAATACAGTGCCCAAGTTTGTTCCCTTTCCCAACTCCTCACATGCAACACAAACTTCAATAAACTGGAACAAATTCAGTGGAGAACACCAAGATGATCAGGGCAGGAGCACTTACCCTGTGAGAAGAGACTGAGGGACTTGGGCTTGTTTATCCTGGAAACGAGATGGCTTTGGGGGAATCTAATGGCAGCCCTGGTGCCTACAGGGAGGTTTTCAAGGAGACAGAGACAGGCCCTTCATGGTTGTGCATGGTGGGAGGGGGATTTGATAAGCTGAAACAAGAGAGTTTCATGCTGGTTATGAAGATAATGCTTTCCCCTCCACGACAGCCCATCAGTGGAGACCAGACTGGCCAGAGAGACTGTGCAGTCTCCAATCTTGGAGATTTTCAAGACTCAACTGGAAAAAGCCCTGAGCAAACTGGTGTGACCCGATAGCTCACCTTGCTTTGAGCAATGGTCATCATTGACTATCAGACATTTTAATACTTCCTAGACTTGCAGAAAGGGTAATGGTTTTAAAAGAGTTACTCTATTTTCTATTTAAATAATGATAATAATAGATGATCTTTAAGGTCCTTTTCAACCCAGGCCCTTCTATGATTCTATGATTCTATGACTCTAGGTGAGTTAGTGAGTCCATGTGACCATGTCTGAGCAGAGGGGTTGGACCAGATGGCCTCCAGAGATCCCTTCCAACATCAACCATTCTGTAATTCTGCTATTCTTTATTTAATTTTTTATTTTTATTTTTTAAATGAGTGGATGTATTGTAGAGCATATCTTTTAAATATACTTAAAAACAAACAAATGAACAAACATACAAAAAACACCCATCTGGAATAAACAAGACTTTGGACAAGTAAACAGTGCGTATTTACTATGTAATTTTGTAATTGCTATCTGATGAAAAAAGATTGCTGAGGGAGAATAACTCATTATCACACTCATGTTATATATTGAGCATTTCTAATGTTCAAAGGGTCCCCTTTCCTCTCATTTCAGGGGGTGTAAGCCATGAACAAAAATACTGAAATCTATGGAATTTCAAAAGTGTAAAGCTTTCCCAATAAAAGAATAATAATTTGTCTTCCAGAAGTAGCAGAATACCAATTGCAGTGAGAATCAACTTTCTTTGAATTAGATTAGTTCCACGTAAAAGCTTAATTTATTGCTAGATTCAAATGTGCAAACTAAAAGTGGGTATGAAGAAATATATTATTTTCACATTATTTGTAAATTAGAAAATTAAGATATTCTGTATCAAAGACTAAGGAATAACAAAATATATGAAAGAACCCTTACCAACAGCCTTGGTATTTCCAGTTTTTATTTTAAAACAGTCACCATTTGATCTTTTTTTTCCTCTTAAATCTTTCCTCGGAATTTCCCATTCTGTACCAAAACATTACTTCTCCAAATAAGCCAACAGTTTTAACATTATTCATGGCTCTTAAGTTAACTTTGAAAATATAAGACTTAATTTGATGACTGTGTTTATTTAAATACTTAGAAAGTCCACAATCAGAGAATTGTTGTATCCTTCAGAATAAAACGGGACAGGAAGGGAGTGCAGTCATATGGACATACATATGCCTACTGTTCTTACATCAGTATTGGTGCTTAATAGATATGTTCCCTCTCTTTTTTGTCAGAGGCAATCATATAACCTCTCCCTTCATTATGCAAATAATATTCTTCTGGGTTTTTCTTCTTCACTGATCTTATCCATGCTTGTTTCCATATGATTTCTTTCTTCTTGAATGTGAATGGCCAGAATCTTAGATAATCTTGCAGATGAGGTTTTACTTGTACTTTGTATATGAATACCTAATGCATCCTAAGACTATATTTGCCTTTTAACATTCATGTCATGCTGGTAACTCATAATCATCCTGACTTTAATAGTATGCTCTGGTCTTTTATACTCCTCAGTTATTTCCAGTGGATGAATGCACAATTTAGAGGAGGAATTAGTGTTAGTGTTATCTGACATATAATTATTTAACCTTGACATTTTTACCTTCTCACTGTTGGCTGCTCTCGCAAACAAAACCAGCTAATGTTACTATTATAAAACTCTAAAATTCCTGTTGTAACATCTCTATTATGCCATGTGACTTTGCAAGCAGTCTGTCTTTAGATAAGATTTATAGAGCATAGATTAAATAATTTACAAGATGTAATCTCCTCCAAAATTTGCTTAATATTACAGACATAGAAAGCTATAGCTCAAAGTATATCCAAATAGCAGCAAACCCATATCAATCAGAATATTTTTTTTGTGTTGCAACTAATACAGCATCTCTGATTTTATTTTCATTATACAGTCAACAGAACACTTAATCGTCATCTTTGGTGAGCAGAGAAATGCAATTAAAATGGGTTCATTGAAAAAACTTCTTACTCAGCTGTACTTATACAGGCAATTGTCATCTCAGGATAATTCATGAGCTTGTTTTATAAGTCTTCAGAGTTCAATTGCTTGTGTTTTCATGGTATCCACATACATTTTCATTTTTATAGAAGTCCACGAAAAGATTAAGTAAGGTTATGTCATTGTTTCTATTCCTTCATGTCCTTCTAGAGGCTAAGTTTCGTGAAATGCAGATAACTTGTCTGTCATTTCAGGATGTTTGAATCGCATCTCTTCAGAGATAAATTGAGCATATTTAACTTATCAAAGATATCATCCAGATACGTCTGAATACACAGTCATCTCTGGTCAGACCATAGTGCCAGCACTGTGTTGCCTTCCAGAAATAAAAAGACCTAATTTCTGAATTTTGATATTTTCTATATTTTGATATTTGGCTCAAAACTTTTCTGTGTGATAGACATCTTACCTCAGTAAGGAGGAACAGTGCTTGTGCTCAGAACATGCTTTCAGAAAGTCTTATGCCTTTGGCTTGGTAAATTCATCCATTTTATTGAGCTGATATGGATGATAACTTGCATTCAATTCAGAGGATCATTTTCACACTTTTTTCCTTTTTTTTTTTTTTTTTTTTGGATAGGATAGATTTCATTTCACGTGAGTCTTGGAAGCTCCAAGTCTGTCTGCGAGGCAATTCTTTTTGCTCAGCACAGCTACATCACCACCAAAACTTTTGAATAATTACATATTATGAATAATTACCTTTCTTTAAATAATTCTCAAGGAATTTAGGAATTTTAAAAATGTTATTTGTTATCTGCTATTTGTGTAGCATTTAGTTAGTAATAGTGTTTGCAGAGATGGGTCAGCACAACAAAAAAACTTCAGAAAAAGCACTAACTTTTAAATAAAAAAAGCAAAAGCAGTTGCTTCTGCCTTTCCAGTAACATCAGAAGAAACCTCACATTTGATCAAGTTTTTGACTTTTTTTTTTTTTTTCTAAAATCAGTTTGGTTGGCAGATGTAACGTAGCTTCAGCTGCTCTGTAATAATTTCTGAGTGTTTTGGTCAGGTTATCAGAAGGTTGTGAGCCTTTGCATTAAAAGGCAGAGCCGGGTGGGTTTTTTATTTGCTTTCTTTATCGTCTGGCCTCAAGAGGGCTCCCAGTGTCCTTGAACGAAACGGAGACAGCAGCCTGGCACAGAGGGAGGACATTCACATCTGTACTCAGTTGCTCAGGAGGCATTGTTTTACTGTGTGGAAGGCCTAATACTAAACTGCCAACTTCTTCGCTGTGAGTATGATGCTGTGGACATTCATATAAAAGAAAATAATGATATATTTAAAAATATATATTAATATTTAATGATATTTTGTTACCAAGACGGTGATTTGAGAAATTTTTTAAAGTGTTTGTTTTATTCTTGTGCTTGGAATACTCAAGTGATATATTTAAAATGCTACTCGATGCTAATAATGCTAATAATCGATTCAGTCAGTATATGGAACTGATTATTGATACATTTTCTATATGATTGTATTTGTTTAGTAAATCAGGAGATTCTTTGCTTAAAAAAAAAGAAAAAAAAAGAAAGAAAAAGAGTGGTTCAAGCTGTCAGAGCACAGGAAACAACAGAGATTTTGTTAGTATTATGTCTGAAAATGCTGAGCTGAAAAACTGCTCTGACCCAGGACAGGAAAAGTTCCTGGTACGCAGGAGATCAAAAGAACTCTTCTGCAGGTCTATAAATGAACTGTTGCTCCATGGAGAGTAATTATATTGGAGCAACCAGCTGAGACACAGGACCTTGTGGGACCAGAAGAAGTTACAACTAGCTTAATTATCACCAGGAGATCAAAAGATTTTAAGATAGACAAGTGTGCCAGCTGCTGTTTTAGGAAATGTTGTCCCTTGTTACAATAGGCTAATGCTTCCATTTTAAGAAGGCTGTTATGTATCTAAATATGGTTTGTACCTGAGTCATAAAAGGAAGAACTGCAGGTACCCAAACATAGCTAGACTTGCCAAGAAAGTGCAGTCACACTCTAAGTAACACTACCCAGGTTTTAGTCAAGATATCAATAAACAGGAGCAAGTTTGGTCAGGGGCTGGAGCACTTGTCCTGTGAAAAGAGCCTGGGGGAGCTGGGCTTATTCAGCCTGGAGAAGACACAGCTTTGGGTGAATCTTAACGTTGTCCTCAACTACCTAATGGAAGGAAATAGAGAACAAGGAGCCAGAGTCTTATAGGAAGAATGAAGGGTAATAGACAAGCTGGAAAATGAGAAATTCTGACTCAGAGAAAAAAAATCACCATGAATGTGGTCAAACACTGGAACCAGTTTCCAGAGAGGCCATGGGATCTCTGTCTTTTGAGATATTCAGAACTCAACTGGAGAAGTCAATGAACAGCCTGCTGTAATGGAACCTGCTTTGAGCAAGAAGGTTGGACTAAATGAAGGTCCTTCCAACCCACATGACTCTAGCCTGTGGGTTAGTATAAAACAGGGTGCATCACACGTGGTGGATTGGCTTTGGCTGGCCAAACCTCTACCTAGCTACTGCCTCCTCAGTAGGACTGATGAGAGCACTTACAGAGGTGGTCTGACCATGATGAGGAAACACTGACTTAAAACGACTGCTAAAAAGGCTAACAAGGGAAAATATCTGCCAGCCTGGGAACTGCTAGCCTGGGAACTTGGTCTGGGCACTCAGCCTGGGAATCAGGGGCATGCCTGAGGGGTGTAGCTGGCATCCTTGTAGTGCAGCTGGGCACATGAGAACCAGAGACACCCTGAAGTTACTGTTGATAATGGCAAGACAAGAAACTGGGAAATAACTTATCTGAGAAGGCAGAAAATAGTCTGAGAAAAAGGGGACATCCTGAGAAAGTGGGGATTGGTGACTGCTAGTAGTTGTTCAAGCTGAAAGAACAGAAAATAGTCTGGGGAATTATTTTTTTTTTTTTCTCTGAGAAAGTAAGAAACTGTCATTTACTGGTTGTCTTGTGAGAAAAACAGAAATTAGAAGAATCTCTTGGCTACTTGGTGTTGTCCTACACCCTCTTATGTCTCTGTGATATAAAATCACCCTAATTTTTAACCCAAATGGAGCTTTTCTCTCTGAGAAACTACCCACACTGCATGTACCCCTCCCTTTTTATTATTTTAAACAAGTTGAAGCTTTGCTGGAATGTCAAGTTGACTCTTAACTTTGCAGTGGTGTGCTGGACTGACTCCTAAACTCTGCATTACATGGATCAACTTCAAAGTGAGAATGTGTTATTTTATTGTTGTCATTCCTGGGCCCATCTCTGGGGACCAGTTTTCTGAAAGATTAGTTTTCTTAATTAGACATTTTGAGATTGGTTTGATCCCCACTTCTGGGATCAGTTTGAATGCACTTGGTACTGATTACTTTATGAAATATGTATGTACATAATCTGTTGTAAGTATAGTCTTGATAAGTTTAACCTGCTATATTTATTATAATATTGATAAATTTGTAATTCATGATAAGTATATGTCCCTTTTGGTTGTAGGAAATCAGGAAGAGAAAATAAGATGGAAAAGGTTGTGGGTTGAGATTGGTTCAGCAATAGCCAAAACATTGGTGTGTTATCAACACTGTTTAAGCCACAAAACAATGCACAGCACAATAGAGGCTTCTATGAGTAAAGTTAACTTCATCCCAGCCAGAGCCAGTACATCCCGAATTGCAATTGTGCGTGATAAGGAGTGATTGCTAGAATGCAACATCCACAGGGACATAAGGATAGATCAAAAAATACAACCTGACCTATGACAATAATGTTAGTCAGATAGTTCTACTTATTTCTATTTCAATAAAATTGATCTGACATTAATGCACAGTGTTAGGCTGACCTTAGGAACTATGTGCCTAAGAAAACAATTAAATACTGTGCTACTTAAGTGCTAAGCAACAACTAAAATTAAACAGAAAGAACCTGAGTATGCTCAGGATAAATTACCTGGAAAAAATCCCTAGAATTAAACTGATTTTCTCCACATTTTAGTATTGATTGAACTGCTTGAAAGGTTAAAATTGCAGGATAGCAAATCAAATTAGTGAAATATGATACTTCTTTAAGAAAGCAAACATACTTTGGTGGCCAACAGATTCTGCTAGGCTCTATTTTCTTGCTTCACAGCCCGTTTCCCAGCTTTAATGCATAATCCTAAAATGTGCTGCTGAGTGCATTTTGTGACAATTCAGAAGATCGGCCTACCTACAAAAATTCAGTTCTCTATAAAATTATGGCTGTTGTTTGCCTTTAACGAACTCAGTTTTCTCAGCTTTAAGGTGCATTTCCCTAACCCTCTCTGCTGTTCTTCTGCCTCACTGACAGTTTAATATTCACAGAGGTGTGCCTATGCAGCCAGTAGCACAGGACTTCTTCAAATGGAAAAAAAAAAGAAAAAAAAAAAGAAACAACTGGCACTTGATCAAGAGAACTGGTTTAAATTGGTTATCTGGCAGGCAGATCACACAATAGGGGTCTCTGATTATATACTGGACCACTCCATAATGTCTCCTGAAGAATGGAGCTGAAAGGTAAAAAAAAAAAAAGCAAATTTATATTTTTGAGGGGCATTTTTGCTATCTTACCTGAGAAGAGTTGAGCTAATATTTGAAGAGGGAACTGTGCCTTCCTGAATACAGATTGATTCTTAATGAATAGGAGGGGATGAAGGGTGAGGGACTTTATCTTTAGAGAATCTGTGTTTTTTATCAGTTTTCTTGCTAAACAGCATTACTAGGAAAAGAATAGTAACTCTTAAAGAAACATTAAAAAAAAAGATGTGCTAAAAAAAAAGGCATTATGAATTGAATTCTCTACACTAAAGGGTACCCACCCTTTAGCTGAAATCAGCTAAGTTTCTTATTTTACTGTCTAGGTGGAAGACAAATCCCAGATTTCATTCTTCAGATGGGTAAAATCCAGCCAAAATTTATTCATGACTAGATTATACTAATTCATTCTGTTGCCACTGTTATTTTTTAGCTTAAATTAGCTGTTCTCCCTCCCTGTCATTTATCACCCTGATGGTTTTATAGGCTGCAATGATACCCACTTTCAGCTTTTTTCTTCCTGGATTGAACAAGCCAATTTATTTATTTATTTATTTATTTTAAACATAACATAAGCTTTCCATTCAGTCGATCATTTCTATCAGTACTTCTCTGCAACCATTCCAGTTTGAATTCATCTCTCTTGAAACTGGATGAATGAAATTCAGTACGGTATATAGAAGGGCTCACTAATGCTTTGAACAATGATAATGTTTGTAAGATCAAAGCAGACTAGCACCCAGAGGCTTTTCAATGTGTTTAATTTTATGTTTTGAGTACAAAAATCACTATCTTATCATAGCAGGAGAATTTCTTGACCAATCAAATGTCTTGCATGAACTTCCCGGTAAAATTAATATATACATATATATTGATTCTAGCAACTGCTATACAAAAATATTTCAGGTAACAGGATCAACATGAGGATCAAAACCCCATGTTTAGAGTTTCAGCTTGATCACTGTTTTGACCAAGGAAGGAGGAAGAATTTGAGAAATGGTTGATGAACATTTTTTATTATGTCAGAAAATGTTTCTGTATGAAACACTATTTTGCCATGCTGTACCTTATGGGAACTAAAGAGAATTCACACAGAACATGTAGATTGGTGTCAGTCCAAAAGCATAACTAATGAGTAAGTGAAGCATATCTATATGATTATGAATCATTTAAGTCAAACCTCTTCCTCCAGATAGATCTATTTGTGGATCTTAAAGATTTGGCAATTTATTCTGGGATTCTTTTCAGGAATAACAGAAACTAACCATCGGAGGAAAGAAACTACTACTGCTACTGTTATTTTGGGGTTTCATTAAAAGCAACTGAAAATAATGAGAAGTTGCATAATCTTAATAATCTGCAGATAAATTAATTTAATATTATGGAATTAAAATTCTAGGGTGCCTAGCAATACAAAACAAAAATAACAAAATACTAACCAAATGAACAAATGAAAAAACATCACACCAAGGAAGTATCAGATAATAACATTTTGGAGACACACTCCAAAACAGTAATCAAATGATGTACCCTCCATATATGAAGTAGTTGCAATTGTCTTTGCCTACATGCAAATAATGAAGGGAGAATGACATTAAGCCTGAATAGCCACAAAAATAATAGAAAAAGCCCAAGACAGCACTTAGTGCTGTTCAAAATCTTTGGTGAAAATTCTGTCAAAACTTAAATAAATTTTATTGTGACTGTGATTTTATAAATTCATGGTAGTGTTTCTGTCTTCAAAAAGATGTCAATAGACATATCACTGACAGAAAAATCATTATCTCCCAATATTCAACTCCCCAAGCTAATGTAGTAGAACAGTTCAAAGAAAAGTTAATGTGTGCAAAACTAAGCAATTTTGCATTTATCCTAGTCCTCATACTTAGAATACCTCATATTGATCTAGTAGAAATAACAAATAAAATAAAAATGCTAACAAATAGAACTTAATCTCAAATGCTTAAAGTTCTGAAACTTTAAATGACTGAAAACTTGCTTGTGAGGGAAGTTATTAACATTAATAAAAAGAGGTGTTATCATCCCACTCACTGTAATGCTGCAGAGCTTAAATGCCTAGCTGGTGATATCAACATTTCAGTTTTGATCAGGAAATGAGGTATTTGGAGCTGCTGTTTTTCTGCTTAGTCAAATACGATCACTCTGATATGAAACTTGATTTTTACCTTGACTTTTCCTCTAACATTCCTTTTGATATTTACAAAAACTTGGGTCAAGGCTACAAATGTAGTTTAAGCATAATTGCATGCGATTCTCATGATTTGTCACACCTATTGCCATACCATTACAAAATGCCATTATCCCAAATAGCTTTCAGCAATTTTCCCTATGCTCTTTCAGTGTTACTAATTCATGATTTTCAGTATGGCTTGTTACAGTAATATTGACAAGGGGCATATAACCACTCAATCAAGCATATCGAGTCCTTTAATTTGGTCTAATTTAGGCATCAATGAAAGGTGTGAAGCTTTTACATTTGCTCTACTGAAACTAATGCCCATCACAAAGTAAATTGATTTTCGCTTTCAATACAAATCAAAATTTGATCACATGAAAAAGTGTTGTCAAGCCTGCTAAACTGATAATGAATGAACAAAGTAAAGTGATTGTTGAATATCTAGGTCACATCTTCCTTTTCTCTAGCATCTTTGAAACTCATAGCCTTTCAAAGTAATTTTCTAAAAGATGGAACACCTCAGTCATTTTTGCATCTTGTTTGTTTAATTCACCAGAACTATTTTTTATTTTTATTTATTTTTTGCATATTGTGCTTCACATAGGCAAAGAAAATGGATTTAAGTGTTTTTGATTTGTCAAAAAGCCAAATATAATAGATTAAGTAGAAATTATATGGGGAGGAGAGAATCTATTTCCACCAAACTTTGTCCCAGACATCCAGCTTCCATTTTCCCAGAGATACATAGGTGGGTTACACAGAAATGACAATTGTGAAAGACAAATATGATAGCATGATGATTATGTCTATCTCTATAGTTGTTTTCTTGAGGAACTTGTATTTAATAATGGTGTTGTGAGAAACAATCTGCAGCCAATAACACAGGCTCAGGTGAGGATCTCAGTGAAATAACAGTTTTGGTAGCAGTGTTTAAGAGACAGGCTTGCTTTTGTTGTCTTTATATTGTTAGTGATATAAGCAATCTTAAACAGTTCTATGATAATTACATGTGAGAAAAATGTATAGTCTCGGCTTTTTGTTAATGTTTTTCTTTTTCTGAAATTCTAGAAGTAATACAAATGGAATAGGGTTGATCAGTTAATCATCTTTCTGTCATCTTCATGATATTCGTCTTTTGGGCATATTCTCTATGACTTGATCAACGTGTGAATATCTTCATCTCTTCTAACAGGCTTAAGAGCAAGCTGTTAATACCTCAAAAACATTTGTTTTATAACTCTATAAAACAAATAATTGAAACAAAGAATCTGCAATATGTCTCCAGAGCGCTGCCCACTTATTCAGAAACATAAATGTTAAGCTCATTTTATTCAATTAAGGCTACCCTTTCCATGATTTTTTCAGCAAATCTGTACAAATGAATCAACATATTGGCCTTCATAGTTATTGGCCATACTGTGTTATCCATTTGTAAGTGCAACTTCCCATTGATTTCTGGGAAAGACAACTTGGGAACAGTGTGTATTGCTTAACAAGGGGTAGGACCCATAACAGACTCACTAGTCACTGAAAGTCTGATATCTGTCTTAATTTATGTGATATGAATAAGACATCAAAATCTAGTAGAGCTACATCAAGATAAAGCATGTGTAAGTTAGATTTGATCCTGGTCCCTGTGTGAATTGGATTTCTGCTGTTCAACCCCTTGACATCTACAAATCTAGTTGATTTCAGATGACAACGTTTCCATCAAATTAATAGAAGTTACATGATTTAACTGCCATTGAATGTAGGTCTATATTCATAGGCTGATTAAATTCCATCTTCAGCTCAGCTAGTTCTGTCTCTCAGAATTATGTTAAGGGCTTTTAACTTCTCTCTCTCTCCTTTTTTCTTTCTTTTCTTTTTTTCTCTTTTCTTTTCTTTTCTTTTCTTTTCTTTTCTTTTCTTTTCTTTTCTTTTCTTTTCTTTTCTTTTCTTTTCTTTTCTTTTCTTTTCTTTTCTTTTCTTTTCTTTTCTTTTCTTTTCTTTTCTTTTCTTTTCTTTTCTTTTCTTTTCTTTTCTTTTCTTTTCTTTTCTTTTCTTTTCTTTTCTTTTCTTTTCTTTTCTTTTCTTTTCTTTTCTTTTCTTTTCTTTTCTTTTCTTTTCTTTTCTTTTCTTTCTTCTCTTCTCTTCTCTTCTCTTCTCTTCTCTTCTCTTCTCTTCTCTTCTCTTCTCTTCTCTTCTCTCTTCTTCTCTTCTCTTCTTCTTCTTCTCTTCTTTCTCTTCTCTTCTCTTCTCTTCTCTTCTTTTCTTTTTTCTTTTTCTTTTTCTTTTTCTTTTTCTTTTTCTTTTTCTTTTTCTTTTTCTTTTTCTTTTTCTTTTTCTTTTTCTTTTTTTCTTTTTCTTTTTCTTTTTCTTTTTCTTTTTCTTTTTCTTTTTCTTTTTCTTTTTCTTTTTCTTTTTCTTTTTCTTTTTCTTTTTCTTTTTCTTTTTCTTTTTCTTTCCTTCCCTTCCCTTTCCTTCCCTTCCCTTCCCTTTCCTTCCCTTCCCTTCCCTTTCCTTCCCTTCCCTTTCCTTCCCTTTCCTTCCCCTCATTTAAAAGATGACTTTAGATATCTTCAATTAATCACACCAGAACTAGCACAGGACTTAGGCATCCTACAGATTTCTATCTTTTCTACATTCTCAGTAACACCTCAGGTCCTCAGGAAAGGCAAGAAAACAGAAAGGATGCAACAAATCATTGCAGGTTTTTGTTTGCTTGTTTGTTTTAAAACTGAGTGAAAGAAGGAGATAGCATTTTTTTTTTACTGTAATGAAAAAAATAAAATGGAAAATGTTGAAAGAAGTCTCTTTAAACATTTGAAGGCTTGTCAGGCAGGATGATCATTTAAGGTTTTACAGGGAAGAGTTCTCATGGGACTCTAAATACAGAAATCATAGTTTACATAAGCAGAAAAAAATAATAGTCCGGTAATAAAAACAACACAACTAGTGGTGCTTGGGAATTCTGGATTGAATGCTGCTTCAAACCACTCTTACAAGATAGAATGGAAAGTGATGTGTAAAGAAAAAAGAACAAAATGTCAATGGTATGATTTCCTGAGCACAGAGCTGACAGGTTACTTTACATACTGTAGGCAAAAGCATAGACCCCTGAAAGCAAAATCCTCTCTTGAGTCCAGAAACAGTAGTGTAAATTTACTACAACATCTATAGCAGTTAACTAGATGACTAGTGTGCCATTATTCACAGAACCTGAAGTATTTTATGCATTCCTATAGGTGAGAAATACTTTCTAACAACAATGATCTTTTCCTTGCTCCACTGCTTTTTAATTAACATTCCTTGAGCCATTTCCCTTGTTCTCGTACTATTCTCCAATACTCTTTGCACTGTTCTTCATCTGCTGAAAGTGAACAAACAAACAGACAAAACTAATAATTTTCCTTCCACTTCTGTTTAAAGCTATTTTGGTGACATTTTTTAGAGTCATAGGACTCTAGAATACGCCTGATCAAGAATGATCAGTCTGAGGTTTTGAAGATACTAAACAAAGCAGACCAAAGTGTGCTCCCAATTTATACACTGATTAGTTAGCACGACATAGAGAGATAATTTAAATACTGCTGATGTAAAAAGAAGGAGGCAATCTACTGTGCACAGATGTCAACATTTAATCCTGAAAAGGCAATAAGCTGCACCATGCCATCTGCTGACACTGTATTTGTTTGTATTCTGTGACAGAGATCACCACTGAGGCAGGCACTGATGGCATGAAAGATAGAGCTGAGAATTGTGAGGTGGATTGCGAGCTCTTTCCTGGAGGTTTGGTGACTGAAATAATATCAAGCTGAAGCAGTGGATGTGCATGCTAATCCTCTCAGCACTTTGGGTTCCCTGAAGATGCAGTCTTGTGACCTATCTGACATGGGCCATGGTGGCAAACCTCTGGCTAATGCATATAAATTTCTTTCTAAGGAAAATATAGATTCCTTGGGAGTTGGGGAAAGGGAAGTTAGTGTCTCCCTCAAACTGTTTCATGAAGTCAGGGAAAGGCTGGAGTTGTTTCTTGGTCCAGCTGCTTAGACAAGCCTAAGAACTATTCTAGCTGTTGCAAAAGAGGGTGAAGGTAGTATTGAGAAGATGGCCACAGATGAAAAGAAGTTTAGTTCGTATAGCTGAAAGATCACCTCAATGACAGGCACTAAGGACCTGTATTGTCTTATTTTTGTGCTTAGAGTAGAATATGCTCTTTAGCTGTATGGTGTTCCTCCTTTTTATTTGAATAGAGGGATTCAAAAGCAGTGAAGGTGCTCCTAATGTAAGAATTCTGTGGCTCTCAGCGTGATCAAGACATGCCCTTTCTCTAGGATAGCTAATGGCATGGGAGAAGATGAGAACCATAGTTTCAAGTATTAGTGCTGATGGCTCAGTCATACCCACTGCAATTGACCTTTCGGAATATCAACTAATTTGAGACCAAAAAGCAATATGTTTCCTTTAAAATTCTCTGTGCCTGATTATTATTATTACCCCAGATTGAATGTTTCTCTCCCTCTGCAGCTGGAATTTTAATTGTCTGTTCTGTCTCTGTAACAGCTGCTAAGAAGCTTTGCTCTTCCCCTAACTGCTCCCTTACTTCTACATAATACGAAATGCAGTTAAATTTTGTTATCCCCGCATACTTATTTTTCATCTCATTTCAATTCATTTGGCTTCTTAAGAAATGGGTTGGGCCTTAATGTGTTTTAAAAGTGTTGATGTTTTTCTCAGATTGACAAGTATTGACATACAAGCATGTTGAAGCTTTGTTTGTAGATGGCATCTAAATGCAGTGAAAGCATTCCACTGTTCATTCCTTGGAATGCTGAGCCTTGCTAGATTTGTGAAAGGAAAAAAAATATATAAAAAATTGCCTTGTATATGTATGTTGTGACAGTATAGAGAAAGCTGTATCTAGAAGATGAAGAAGATGACCTATTGATATTTCAGCACTATAAGCTGAAAATGCTTTTCAGAACCATCACCTACACTTTTCTTCTTGGGTTGAACATTATCCCCCCTTGCTCAAAACTGAATGATTTCTCCTCTTGGAAGGCCAGCAATGTGTCCTTTCCAGGCATCTCCTGCTCAGATTCAAATTTCTGGGATCTGTTCCAGGGATTCATGGTGTGATTTGGAGGCTGGCCAGCACACACATTGTGCTGCACATTTCCTTATCTGAAGAGGCAGCTAGCGAATGTTGTTATAAGAACAAGCCCCTTTTTCCTCCGTTCATTTGATTTTTCAAGTTGCAATGCTCCTGTGTCTCTAGAGCTGATTGGAAGGTCTGAGAAAAGACTGTAAATAAGCCAATCATGAATGTGTGTCCTAAATAATGACTTTGGCTACTAATAGGAGTATTTAGATACAGGAGCAAGTGCTCTTATTGGCTGCCAAAGGGCAGGATTTGTACATTTACTAGTAAGATAGGACTGACAATCTGCTTCACAGAGAAAATACATCTGGGCTGACCTTATGTGTGTTGGCCGTCTAGGAAAGCAAATAATCAAGGCCAATGAAATGAAAAGGGTCATCAATATAAATATTTGGTTGTTGTTTACAAATAACTAATGTTCCATGTTTGTGCAAACAGTGAGGCCCTGCCTGTAGTCTGTGATCCCTGACTGGAAACACTAGATCAGCAGCGATGGTTTAGGAATGGCACAGCTTAATGGATGCTCTGTAGACTCTGAAGGCAAACTATGTTAAAATGAAAACACGGTTTCTCCATCAGCAAATATAGAATAACTAATTTTCTCTTACAACCTCATTTTGAATATTGGTAAATAGATGATTTTAAAAAAAATGTTACACACTAATTTTCTATGTCCTCATTTATTTGATACTGCCTCTCTTTGTTTTAGAGAAGACTAAAGCTTAGTGGCTCAAAAGTGGTAGATTTTGCCTGCCCTATATTATCTATCTTATGAGAGGTAACAAACTAAAAACAGTTTTCAAAAACTAGTAAATACTTTCCCATGAAATTGAGGTCTTTGGACCACTTAATATTTGAACACTGGAATCTGAACATTCTCAAAATCTCTAGTCACTTTTGAGAAAATCATATGTCATAAATCAGACATCTGATTTAATGATCTCAAAACTGTGTTAGCAATAGTAAAGCTATTTTGGAAAGTGTTAAAAATGGAGTATCACCACTATCTACAGTATATCTGATGGCAAAGCCTGAACCCAACCCAGCAAACTGCAGGAAATCCCAGGTACCCCAGTTCCTGGGACAAACAGGAACTGGCCAGGAGCTTAGAACAAGCAAACCTGTAGCACTGTTTGGGAAATAAGGTGCAGAGGAATAAAAGTAGATATGCAGAGTGAGCAAGCAATACCCCTGAAACTGGAAATAATCCTCCTGCAGACTTCTCAGGTCACCTCTTTGCTTGGGATGAAGAGCTCTTTGGTTGTCTTGTAAGAGTAACGCCTTTAGAAGGTACATCTGTAATCCCAGCAGTCAAACAACAGGATCACATCTTGCTTTCTGTGAAGCAAAACCATCCAATATGAAAATGGAGCTTTGCTCCTTCCTTCTCAAGCTGTCTCATGTCAATTCTCAGAAGCATATCTCTGAGTGAATGTTATCAGGACGTGTTATCAGGATGAAATGACATAAGCACTGATACACATCAAATACCCTGACAATCAAATATGAATGTCAGAATGCCATATTTTGCCAGCTTCCGGCTTCCTAAGCACCTGTTCTTTTTATGCCACTTACTCCTCTAAAATTCAAGCATGCATGTGAGCCTCCTGTAAGTAATCCATGTTATGCAGGAGAAGCCTATAGACTGAGAACAGTAGCAAGTGTCTGTTGAGGACACAGGTACTTTTGTAGATCTTGGCCTGCATCACTGTGGCTAATGTAAGTGAGACATGCTTGTGTAAAATAAATGTGTATGGCTCTTATGAAAATTTGATTTTACAAATTAAACTGGGAATGCTGGGATTTTGTAGTAACTCTGGCAGTAGCCTGCAAAAAACAGCAAAAGTACGCTATGCCTGAAATACAGGCTAAGAAACTACTAATGTTAATGGCACATTTAATTCCAGATATAAATGGGATATCAATAATATTTTGATATTTAACTATGTGCTTACTGGGAAGAAAAGCAGATCAGAAAAAAGATCTCTGACAAAGTCTTTACTTTTCCAAAGCTAGTTCAGGTAACTGAACACACAGGAAGGATTATGTCTGGATTCTAAAGAATCAACTGCATAGTTCTGTGAAAACAAAAATTTGTTGGGAATTAATTAGGTAAATGGAAGTTAAACCCTTGTTATACATGAAAGATAAAATCCTTATTTGAATGCAAACATATTTTTCCAATGAAAGTAATGTATGAGGATATGATTTTGTGTCCTCTGAATACATCAATGACAGTTTACTTTCTAGAAATATCATACATAAAGAATAAAAGAATGTAAAAAAGTTGTGAAAGAAAAATCAGGCAATGTATGAACAGTCTCAAGTGAACTGTGCCAATGGACAGATTCTGACTGAAACCAAAATTTGACCCTTTAAAACGTTAGCAGATATTCCTGTTGTAATTACACCATTTACAGGGGGTGGAGGAGGCGAAGAAGGGGCCATTGAGAAGGAAGATCTTTGGATGGTTATGATGCCGTGACTCAGCTACATTTAAGCAAACAGACTGCATTTAAAAACACTGAGTATAGGTCTCTTCCAAACCACTTTATAAAGAGGTTTAACCTGTGTGTCTGAAAGGTGACATCTGTGTCTCCCCTACATTTATGAGTATCAGAAGGAATACTCCTTCTGTCTATGGAGATATTTCATGCATTTTAAGTGAGGAAAATATCTAATTCCTGCAGAGTAGTGTGTTTATACTTCATTTATGAGGAAGTTACTTACAGAGAGGATGAGCAGAAGCCCTGTCATTTGGCCATGATGTCCCCAGTTCCTGGCCTTCCAGAAGGATAGTGCTCAAAGTTTGCCAACAGAACTTCTGATTCTGTACTGACCAACATAAAGTCAACTCCACTGATAGCCCTGCAACCAGCACAAAAACACATCACAGCTTCTTTATTTAAGGAAAATATGAGAGTCCTTGCAAGTGCACGATTTACAAGTAGAAATTCACAAAAAAATGGAAAACAAAGACTTAATGAGGAGATGCAGTTAAAAAATATGTTTTTCTTTTTATTTCCTTAAATGTTTAAAGTCTCCATTAAGATTTTCCAAAACAATGACACGACAACATGCAAGAATCAAATGACAAGCTGTAATTTCCCTGGTGATGCATAGAATAAATTACAGTCAGAAAGCAGTTTTTTTAAGGAAAAGCCTTTTCAAACTTTGGTGCAGCCAAAGCAACTGGATGGCTTAAGAACTAAAGCTTCGATTTTAACCTCAAACTCATATGTGTGAAAGTTTAAATATGTATTTAACCAGCTTTTCAAGCCATATAAACTGATACTCCATCTTTAAGCATAAAAAAGAAAAATTAAGAGACTTTTCTTCAGCCATGCTACCAAAGCTAGGCTCAGAGGGATAATGTGATTCACCACAGTTCAAAATACACATAGAAGACCCTACTCACCCCCGCCTCCAACTACTTCATGGAATTTGTCGTGATGAAAACCAATTTCAGTAAGGAACAGTACAGTTGTCTCATGCATGTCTGGGGCATAGTAGCTCAGTGAAAATCTCTGCTTAAGGATAAAGCAACATTCTCAAAGGCAAAGAAATGTTAGTATGAAGTTAAATTGATGTAAAAATAACATATCCTCTACTATACTCATTTAAGTATGCAATAACATCGTAAATGTTGTAGCAACAGTATAATTTACCCATGCTTAGTACATTGGGGACATTTTGGTTTCACATTGGATTAAAAAAAAAAAAAAAAAAGAGCTACTTGCATTAAATATTTCTTGAAAAGAAAGTTAGAGAATATATTACTTCTTTTCTAGAGCACAGAAGAGCCAGCAACTGAATTTCCCTGAATTCTTCTCTTTCACAAGTATTTCCTATAAATTGTAGAGCCTTCCAAACCAGGGCTCTGGACTAGCTGCATAACTATTTTGATACCATGCAGTTGGTGCATCAAAAAATGTAATGCTAACAAAATTTAAAAATAGTAAATCTGATTGCTTTTCTATACTGATGGAAGATCTTTGCCGAAAATGCAGATCTTACTTACCAGCAGTTCCTATTTCTCACAATAAGCTCTATTACAGATCTTTTCAACAAAAATTGATCATTTTTGATAAACAGTAGATAAAACCCACACTCTTTTGTCTATACAGTGATGCTAAAAGTTTCTTTTCAAATGAAAACATGATATACAGCTCTTCCACCATTTTCTTCAGAGCAGAATAACAAAAAAGATTATTTTTGTTCTGCCAGCAATACTTTTTCTATTTTGTTATAGATGGAATACACAGATAGCATACACTACATTCTTTTGCAAAATTGTGTGGAATTAATTTTGGTTGAAAAAAAAAAGTCACTGTTGAAATGCTGACATTTCAAAGCTCTTTGTTTTAAAGGATTTGAAATTAACATTGTTTACTGTGATTTATGGATGAAAGTGGTTTAAAAATAGCAATCACACGTTCTATCGAAGATCTGGCTTCTGATAAACACAAAACCACATGATTATATATTTAGGATTTTAAAGTAAAATTTAGAAAAGAATAAGCAAAAACACAAATTTGAGTGAGATTTTTCAATATTTCAAGGGTAGCTATTGTAGCTTTAGGGTGAAATTTTATAAAAATGTTATGTAATTTACAAAAGCAATGGTGCAGTTTCCCAAGAGTGCAACAGATTCACTTATCTCTGCAGAGCTGAAGAAAAATACTTACTTTTTTTTTTTTTTTTTCATTGGATACAGGAATTTGAACTGCAGGGGGAAGTTTCCTTTGAGGAACATTGTAAGAACATTGGATTCATTGGGTATAGTCTATTTCCTCTGCAAGTGACATTGATTTCTCCTGCACTGGGACTGGCTTTCCAGGCATGGAGAGGGGATCTCACTGCATGCCATTTGCAGCGGTTGGACTTGTTGTGCACATGCAAATCGCTAGCAAAGATGCAGGACCAAGCAGCTGCACAAGGCAGACTTGCATGTTAAGATCCACTTAGTAGAACATTTTTGTTTTTCTCCCTCATGCCAAACATAACTCCAACTAAAGTAGTACTCCTGATTAATTCAAAGATAGAAAAAAAAATCATTTGTCTCAAGGTAAACTTGGAAACAGCAGCCCCATCCCTCAGATAAACCTTTGTGTCTAAATAAGGAGAAGGAGACTAGGATGTGAGTCCAGTCTGAGTCTGTGTAATAGAAAACTGTAAGAAAAAGTTGTAAGAATATAATTTGTTTTCCAAGATCTTAAAGAAGATCATACTAGCAGCTTTCAAGGATCTGATGCTTTATTTGATTCTGATTTATTGCATATTCAAAATCCCTCAGGACTGTTTTAGGAACTTTGGCTCAGGTTGAAGAATATGTTTCTACTGGGTAACATTTGGCATTGAAAAATAATCCCAATATTTATTTGCAAATTCTTTGGAGAGCAGAGAGGCAAAGCAAATCCTGAGATTTTTCGGTGATTTTTTTTCCCCTCCTACAAGCCAGAAAGTCTCCAAATACAGGTTTTTCCTTTGAAATTGCCACTCTTTTGCTTTCCATTTCTGGGGGTAGAAGTGAATTATCTTTCCCAAGGAAAATTAAGACAGCATTAGCAACACAACTTTCATAAAAGCATCACATGGGTAGTGCAACTGTCCACTTGCTTTCCACTGGAAGTACGTGTCCACCTGTGTGGACAGATGTTCTAGAAAGAACATAAACACTTTCAGATACAGAAAGAAGCTCTATAGGCAGCCTACTTGCCTCAGGTCTTTTCAACCTTTGCCTCAGGAATCTCAGGTCTTTTCAACACATTGAGAAAAAGAGTTAAATGCAAATGCTGAAAGTCATAGATGCCTGACATGGTGGCTGCATGTATATTAGTAAAGTAAATAGCATCAGGGACTGTTCTCTGCAGCTGACACCAACTAGCATATCTGACCATGTCCATTGTCCACACTACTAAATTATTCTTAAACGTGATACTATTTTTAACCTCCAAAACAAAGCCAATACAACACGTAGTTTTTGGAAATGGTTTCTGGTCCCTACTAACTACTCAACATTTTCCAGGAATTTTTTGGGACAGTGCTGGTCAGCCCGGGCTAGAGCATATCAGGATCCATTTGGACAATTTAGCATAAAACTCCAGTTATGTTCTAGTGCCTGAGCATGTTCCCTGGCATTGTTCGTCTTAGCAGGACTGACATAACTTGAGAGTCTAGCCTGAAATGAAGAAATACATTTTAACATAGGTTAAAAGTTTTGCTAATGGTTCTGTATATTCATAACAAGCCCTTATTCTGAATGGGTGTTTAGCTTGGAGAGGTTAAATGCAAGTCCTGTGAAAGCTGTGATTCCTGAAACTGAGAGCAGTGTTAATGAAATAAAGAAGGAAACCCCCCTTCCTATAAACAGCGCTATTGAACTTTTTTTTTTTTTTCCCACAGAAAACAAAGAAACAAACAACTGAGGATTTTAGAAATGTCGACAGTTTGAAGATTCTTTTTTTTTTTTTTTATTGTGCAAACAGTAAAAATTGACTTTAAAAATGTTAAGAAAATTTTGCCTAGCACTTCTGTGAAATGTGACATCTTGACACTTGGTATGTGATACTCCTGAATTCTGTAGGTTGTACAGTTTCTTTATTAATTCACCCAAGTGCTTTCTTCTGTTGTGGTTGATATAAGTTCCAACAATCTGTAAAACAAATAGCTGAAGGTCAGATGCTAAAACATTTATCATAATTAAAATCTCCACACGCTTGGTCTTTTTGTTTTGAAATGTAACCTCTGTTCCTAGATCATTTGTTGTTTCTGTTGTTGTTGCTTTCTCTTTCATTATTTGCTAGCTGAAGTCATTATCTGTAATTTAAGAGCAATTAATTTTTATTAAAGTATAATTACGGAAATCATTTTCTTCCTTCTAATGCAATCTTTGTTAAACTAAACTCAATAAAGAAATCCATACAAAATAAACAAACTAATGAAGAATAATAGTTGTTTTACCAAAAATGATAACATCCAAAATCAAGAAAAGAGACACTTGCTGCCACTCTGAAGTTGGATACCTGCACCCCTGCTGATAAAGAGAATCATCTCTCTCTCTTTATTTTATTTTTCTTAAAAAAAATATATAAATAAATAAAATAAAATCCCTTCTTTGATCTTGGAATGCCTCCCTGCTGAGCTGGGACTGATCTATAAGAAGCACTGGTTTTAACTCTTTGCTACCTTTGAGTCTGTTTATATGCTGAGAAAGAGACTGGACAAGCCATTTATTGCACTTGGACAGGTATGTCTGGGCACATTTAGCTTGGAGGTTGTGTTTTCAAGATCAAAGCAAGACAAAACAAGAGCTTAGCTTTACTCTATCTTCTTCTGCATTTCTTGCATTGCTACACCACTCACTGTTCACAGTTCCCAAAACAGTAGCATACTACTGAAAAAAAGATCCCCCATGTCACCGAATCTAGTTCTTGCTATTGTAGTTGACCACATCATAGAAAATCTTTCACAGATTTAACAACCAGTCTTTTCAAACTATTAATACTGTCCCCAAAAGTCACATTAGAATTAAATTCTTTTGATAGCTTAAATTTGCTTTGAATTTGTGGCCTTCATTTAATCATGGCCAGTTTATCCCCAGTGGCATTTGTGCCAGCTGGAGTCATTAGCTTAGGTAGATCTTCCTTCCCTGTATTGTTTTCTATCTCTGAGCCTCCATCTTCAGCTAAAAAGTCAAATCATTCTCATTGAGGTTTCCGAGACCTAGTTAAACAATGTCATGACAGACAGAAGTAGTGATGGTACTTTAAGCAGCAGATTGGACTATGTGATCTCCAGAGGTTCATTTCCAAGTCACTTTTCTGTGATATTCGACTAGGAAAAGAGACTGAAGTTATATCAGTCTCAGAAACATATTAATTTTTATTTCACCTGCTAAATCTAAATTAAAGGCTGCATCTACACTGGGAAAAACATCTTTTACTTTTAGATATCATACAATAATTGTATAAACCCTTTACTTGACCTCTTGCTATTTAGTACGGGGTACAGAAGCTGACAATATCATTAAACTAAATAAAGTTTCTGCTTTGAGCATTTATGAAAACTGAAATGTTGCTTGATTTCAAATATGCCACGAAAAACAAAACAAAACAAAACAACATTATTCTTGGCTAAAGCTAACAGAAAAGGTGGTAGGCAGGTCTTTTATTTTGACATTTCAGTATAGCTTAGCAATTTAAGGAGTTGAAACTGTAGGTTAAAAATCAACACCAAACTTACTGTAAAGGTCATTTCCTTGAAAAAAGTTTTAAAATTCAGGATACTGCCAGTATCCTCCTTCATACAGAGTGAAGAAAAGCATGAAACAGCTGAGCCATCTGGCCCAGACAAAATTTAAAGGATTCTTGCACTTACAAATGTGACTTGTAATGCACGTCTGCCAGTAAAAATTGCCTTTATAAATCTGGGTGAAAAAAGAACAAATCTTGCCAAAGCAGGTTTATTTAAACACCTAGGACTGTTTGTGTTATTCAGCAAATTTTAGTCATAACTCAGTTCTTTTCCAAAATGGAATCTGGAAAGAAAAATATATAATTATTCCTCAGACCTTTCCATTTCAGGATTTTCTTAAAAGGAATCTCTAAAGATTATATAGAAGTTATTAGTAAATGTTAAGTTTATGATTAGAGTTTATTTTTTTCCTGGGTTTATATAGTAATTCAAGAAACAGTTTGGAATTGTACTGAGAAGAGATGTACAATGGATTTCATGTGCTGATATATTTTTAGTAGCATCCTACAGGACAGAAGTTTTGGGAGGGTGAAGTTTTCATTTTCCTCCAGAAAACTTCGTTTTTTTGATACTATAAACAGAATCCTGACTGCTGACTCCTACCAAGCCCGCTGAGCAAGAGTTGCTGTGGTTGGCACTGTTCTTCAGACACCATTTTGAAGCTATAGGGATATGATTAAGAGTTGTCATTAATTCCTTAGATCTGCCACAGTCTAAGATTTCCCCTGACCTTTTCCTCCATTATTTCTACTCACCTGTATTGTTTCTGCAGTCCTCATTCACATAATTGTCTTTGATTTGGCTCTTTTTTGCTGAATAACCTTTAATATGCCTCAAAGTAGTCTGGGTAAAGTGGCAAAGAAACGGCAATTACTGAAACATCAAAGCATATTTCATGCTTCTCTTATGTAAATTCAGCAAAATCTTTGTCATATGCAGTCCTCCTCTTTTATATATAGGTTCCATTGAATCCTTTGTTATCATTTAACATGCTTGCAGAATTCCTTCTTATCCAAGTAAGTTTTCATCCAGATATAATTTGCTTTCCATCTTGTGCATGCTTTTATTAGAATATTGTGGCTGAATTTTGTTCCTAAGAAAATATGCTTAAAGACTGTAGAATCACTATTTTAGTGTTTGTTTTTGTTGTTGTTGTTGCTTGTTTGTTTGATTTGGTTTTGGTTTGGTCGATTTATTCATTCATTTATTTAATTATTTTTCCCATAGGTCTCTGTATGTTAGCTTATATTGTTTTTTAGGGTATTCGTGTAATGACTGTAAATCAGAAATTTGTACTTACTGCTATAATGGATAAACATAGGATTTGGAGGGAAATATAAACAAACAAAACCTTAGTGGTATTCTTGGAACAATAATAAATCCTGATCTTGGAAAGCTTGTTAAAATACTCACATGCTTGAAGTTAGCACTTAGATGCACTTAGCTCTTTGCAAAGACAGGGATAAAATAGCATAATTGGCCCAAACAGAAAATAATAAAACAAATATTTTAAGAATACTACACATAATAATGGTATATGAAACAGTAATAAATGAAATCAAATATCAAAGTTTTCTAAGACTTTCATATTAATCAGTGTATGAAGACATACTTACATACTTGTATATTAGAAACTGTGTTTGCCTAGCCAAATACATTCATTAGTCCTCACATTCCTGTCAAGGGGATGATTGCTGGATTGGAGAACTGAAAGCTACCAGTCATTGTTATAAATTAAACACACAATAAATGTAAAATTTCGTTTTTCAGGGCCTTGCTGAAATGTATTGTATCTCCCAGAAGATACTGTTTGACTTACCTCTGTAAAGCATAGTGAAAGGAGTTCCAAGCATCACCCAGGACTGTTAATGCTGTTGCAATAATATATGAAATGAAGAACATCACAATTGTTTGTGAAGGAAACAGAGATCCAGCAGCATTCAGTTTTAAACAGGCTGTTGCTATCAAATGAAAATCAACTATGGTAATCTTCTTTTAAATAGTAAACAACAGGAGGCAAAAAGACTCATGTGGAGCCCTCCAAAAAGAAGCTTTCTGAATGATTTTGTCTATTGTTTTGTATATCTAATAACTTCAGAAAATAGTGTGCAGCTACATCATAATTTCAGTTTGTGTGCATGGCTTTCTGATTTCAGTAGGAGGCACCCAATCTAGGGGTGCAACATCTCTCTGTGCAGCAACTCCCAGTGGTCCTGAAGATAGCTGGAATGCTGCTGTTAGCCTCAAGGGGAATCATGATTTAGACCAAGGCACTCAGATAAAAACAGAACTTCCCAAGCTTCTCTATAAGCATTTTACATATTCTGCATTTTTTGCAGATCACAGATATTCATTTATGAAGATAAAAGTTGTCAATATACACTCCTCTGGAGCCTTTTTTTTTTTTTTTTCTGTGTTAAATCTCCACTAAATTCTAATTTACTAGCCATTTTTAGAAAGAACACATTAAACTTTAATCCTACAACATCTAGAGCATAGACATACTTTCTGTATACCCGATAGAAAGAGACTCCTCCAGAGGCTGTTCTCTTCCAACAGGGTGTCTGCAATAGTGGGGTGAGCTGCACTTCAGGTTTCACTGGTGACAGAATAAGGTAGGTGGTAAGCTTAGTTTAACTGTAAAATGCTTACCTGGATAAAGCAAAAGATTTTTTAAATCCACTTACTTCAATACTTCAATTAATAGCGATAGAGTATAGAACATGTATATGTTAATATAATTTCTTTAATTTCATTGTAATTTCTTAGGATCTACGCAAGTGCTAATCAGAAGCAAGTGCCTCCTTCCTGGAGGCACTCTAATATTATTAATTTATCTTCATATTTTGATTGCAGGTTCAAGAAAATCCCATACTCATCCAATGCAATTTATCACTGGACTGTATATGATGTCCTATGCAAAGTGAATGTGCTAGGAAGAAATGGCTCAGCAACGGGCTCATTTAGTACCAGAATCACTTATTTGTAGATTTGACTTCATTACCCTTTCTAAACAGGAAAAGTGTTCAAATCCTTATTCATAAATGAAGAATTAAGAGACAGAAATGGCAAATGTTTTGATTAAAGCCAGGCAGTAATCTCCAGTGGAAGACTGGAACCCCAGCTTTCCAAGGCTTAGGCCTGTGTCAGTAACTTTTACTCATGTGTATATTTGTTGTTCCTAGAATGAGGCAAATCTCATTGATTTAACTTTGTCTGAGAATGCACTACTTATCCTAGAAAATCTGTGTTATAACTTAGTTGATGGGCTTCCCCACTCTTTTCTTCCTTGTGCACAGTCTTAAATTTGACCTGTCTGCAGTTATTTATCTATTCTCTCTGTTCTCTGCTTATATACAGAGACTCTTAGCTTATTTTTCATTTTGCCCAGTCTCTGCTCCATTTTCACCCTATTTTTCATTATTTATTTCACTTTCCATCACATTATCCATTCCTGCAGGTGAAATGAATGAATACATAAAATAAAAGCTCCATAACACTCAATTCAGAACCAATAACATATCAGTGACTTTAGCATTATCATAGACAAAATGAAAATGCCTGTCCTTAGCTGTAATTCATTATTCTCCTAGGTATTTGGTGCAAGTTATTAAATGTGATCATTTCAATGAATCAACCTGTTTCCCTTTTGTGTATGGTAAATCATTCCCAGAATAAGAAGGAAGGACTAATGCCAGTCACTAATCAACTATCTGCTCAATGATGTGAATTCGTATAATGTGAAAAAAAACAGTCACTAAGTTGGAGGTAAAAGTTGATGACATTGCTAAGTCAGAAACAAAAGCTGCCAAAAGCACTACATGACCACATTTAACTGTACAAAAAAAAAAAAAAAAAAGTGTTGTAGCATTTTGCCTACTTCACATCATGTGTTTTATCACATTGTGGGTTAACCCCAGTAGACAACTGAGAACCACAGAGTTGCTCATTCACTTCTCCCCTCTTCTTTCCCCCTCCAGTGAGACAGGAGAAAAGGAACGGTAAATATAAGAGAAATTTGTAAGCCAGGAAATAAAATGCTTAATAAGTGAAGGAAAAGTGGAAGAAGAGAGAAAGAAAATAAAACAAGTGATGCAAAGGCAATTGCTCACCACCTCCCTGTGCCCAGCCAGTTCCTAAGCAAATGATGGCAAACTCTTAAATCACCCACCTCTTCCCTTCCTATTGCTGAGCATGATGTTATATGGCCTGGAATATCTCCTTGGTTAGTTCAGATCATCTGCCTGGTTGTAACCCCTCCCAGCCTCTTGTGCACCACCAAGTGGGGGGTGGAGCACAGAATAAGAAACTAGGAAAGTCTGGATGCTGTGCAAACATTGCTTAGCCATAGCTAAAACATTGGTGCGTTATCAGCATTGTTTTGGTCACAGATCTAAAACATAGTGCCATGCTAGCTGCTATGAAAGAAGTTAACTCCATCCCAGCCAGACCTAGAACATCACATTATGCTGATGATATAGTGTGCATCAGATCCTTGCCCTTTAATACAAGTGTTCTGAGAGTGATTCACTGACATATATGCTGAAAAGTTTAAACTTACTGGTAAGCTTACTTCAGACCTGGCTTTCTCTCTATATATAAGAAAGAAGAGACAACAGGGCTCAGTGCATATTTCTGACTCCATCCAGTTCTATATTCTAACATTCTCCAAAGGTGTT
Source organism: Anser cygnoides (assembly GCF_040182565.1). Classification (NCBI taxonomy): domain Eukaryota; kingdom Metazoa; phylum Chordata; class Aves; order Anseriformes; family Anatidae; genus Anser; species Anser cygnoides. The sequence goes on from NC_089875.1 coordinate 98,349,589, forward strand.
AACATGGATGGATATATGCTAGAAATTGAAATTTCTAATTTCTCACCCAAGTAGCAGAGAAATGCAGAGCTGTTTAGCTTTCCAGAGTAGTCAAGATCAAGATGATTATATGATCCTATATGCTTCTAGGCAAAAAGTCTCCTGTGGGTATACTAATGGTGTTTGCAAATGAAGGCTTAAAAAGGACCAGAACTCATAGTGAATAATTAAGGCTCTTTCAGAGAAACATGTATGCATTAAAAAAGACATCTGAAGTTGAATTCTGAAAGTGTACATATTTTAATATTAGTATTTACAACTATATTAATACATTATGCATTATGTGGACTCTAAGTATATTCAAATTTATTATATGTGAGGTTACGAAATTCTGTGGGGTGCAAATATGATCTGTATGGAGGTCTGTACATCCCATCTGTGAGGGCAGAATCAAGCCCTCGGGTCCTTGGAACTGGGAATATGGCATTTTTTCTCATGTATTGTAGCTAAGTGGCTGAAGAATGCTGCTGAGAATGTGGAGCCTGCCTGGGGATAGTTCATGCTCATAGGTAAAGTTTTATAGTCCTAAACTTATGTTGTTCTTTCTGCAACTGGTGGAGGTCATTCAGCATTTCTCTGACAAACAGGGATTCTGCTATTAGGTTCTAGCAGCTTTTGTTTTTTAAGTACTTGCTGACTGAGAAAAGAAAAAAAATGTGAAAGGAAGTACAATTCCAATATATGTATATTAACTCACATGGCACCACTGTTTTTTCCTCCATGATAAACATTGAACATATCAGAATACTTCTATCTTTCTGAGTTTTGTCTCATTTCTGACTGAAATGAATTGTCATTTAAATTTATTTGTAATAAATATAATAAATAATTTTTAATTTATTTATTTTTCCTGACCTACTGGTGCAAGCAGTTCTAGATGTGCTGCTGTCCTCTTCACGTTGATCTTTTCTAACAATAAGAACAGGTCTAGATGGCATGGATACGTAAACATCGGTGACTGTGTAAGGACAAACTAAATTAGTGCTTCTGTATTTCTAGTACAAGTACTAGTAACACCAGGATATTGAAAGGAAGGCTCTTAATAATGTCAGTAATGAGGCAGAAGTAGTATCACAGGATTCTCTAATATTTAGTTAAATGTAATGTGGGAATAATGCAGTTTTGGCACCCCACCTTAGAATTGCCTGCTTTTGTTGGCTTAGTGTTATATGCAGATGCTGCCCAAAACTTGTAGCAAGGTAATCATTGTAAACCTTCAAAGTAACTCCTAGGATGAATGCGTCTCTTGCTATTTGCATAGTTTTATCACTGAATTCTCAGAATGTGGTAGGCAGCCTGAAGTCTGAAATCAGGAATTGCTAATTAGGGTACAGTATTGGAACATTAATCTGATAGCCTTACAGAAGAGGAGAACAGGCCATAATACAGTCTCCTACAGTGCTACGTGATATGACAGGAACTACAGATAATTAAACAGGAAGAAAGAGTAAGAGAAAGAGTTATTTCCTCTTACCCTAAAAAAGAAAGATATTTTCTGGGACAGCTGCTCTGGTTAACTCAAACTCACAAAGTAACTGATACATTTGAACAGCTAAGAAAAAGCTTTATATCTTTTAACGTATATATATATATTGCTTTTATTAACTTGGTTTCAGCATTTCCAGATATATGTTTCAATTAATCATGTTCTTTAATCCTTTCTGCTGTCAGTCATAAAGATAACTGAGTGATCTCATACTTGACCCTCCTTTGAGTGGGAGGCAAGACTAAATGACCTCCTGACATCCTTTTCAGCCTGAATTATTTTATGATTCTGTGATCTGAGACACCAAGGTATTCAATTCCTGTGCATGTGTCAATCCCAATTCTGGAAAATTATACACTTTTCAGCAAGCAAGACCTAATTCTTCTTCTCCAAAGATGCCTTTCTATACTTAGCAGCATGGACACGCTTGTGAACTGCTTTTGAGACACTGAGAAGAAATAGCTTGTCTGTGCTAAACTGTAAAACTCTGCCATCTTGAATTAGATTGTTCTCCAAGAAAGCTGGTAAAAAGCATTTTGTAATTACATAAAAAGAAAAAGAAAAAAAAAAAGAAAAAAAAAGAAGTCGTGGAATTTACAGTTTCATGTAATCAAATTCTGAAAACACTTCTCAACTGTCTTTCTAATTTTTTTGTCCAAAGAATATGTTTTCCCATGCCCATATCAGAAAGACCCAAAGCCTAGTTTCAAAACATAATTTTCAGTTTTGCTACGGGTTAATTTACAATGGCAGGCTCAGGTAGGTGACGTGCATGGGGTGACGCTGCTGCATGGCATGGCATTATTGACAGCACAAGGGCTGCCCTGTAACAAAGTTTTTGCATTGCTGAGATAGACAATTTCAAGAAAATATCTGAAGTCTTTTTGTTGACTGGATAGAGCCAGCCTGAAGCAGCTTACCAAAACTTACAGTACTATTTATCTTCTCTGAAGGTCCTGAAGGTGCAGAAGGAAGCTGTAAGTTTTGCTATTTGTGTGAAATAAAATCTGAATATTTTCAATGTTTATTATTATTTCATGTTTATTATTATTTCATGTGTGTTTTGTATCCCTGCAGTTTACGGTATGCTTTGTCTCCACTTTTAATATCCTGTGGCAGAAGTGTCGTGTTTTTTCCCCAAGCTGTTCTACATTTGAAATTTCCAGAAATGACCTTTTTAATGGTACTAATTCACTGAGCACACATTGAAAGAATTTAGCACATTTAAATTTGCAGACCTTATTGGCCATAGAAAATTCAATTATGTCTGAATTTTATTCCTTTATCATGTTATCTTGTGTTTTCACTTGCTTTATTGTTAATTCCTTGCATAGTTCCTATTTATGTTAGATCAGCTGTCATTTTTTTTTTTAACTAACCAGCTATTTTCATTCAAATAAAATTACTTTCCTCCCAATACTTGCTTTTATCAGCGTATTATAGTTTTTTATTAAGGAAAAATTATAATCACTTGAAAATTGTCTAATTTATGTGCACAGTAACTTCTTTTTTTATCACTTATAATTGTGTGTACATACCCATATTAACATTTAGTGTATTAGAAACTGATGAATGTGGTGCTTTTATGAGATACGGCATAAAATATATATTTAATGACCTTTCCATCCTGTGGACAGATACTTTAGTTCATCAGATTTGAGAAGAAGCTAGCTATATTCACTTTGGCTATTATGGTTTTTAATATCATAATTTGCAATTTTTAAAGTCTATCACAATTCCCGGTACACAATAGAGCTCCCACTGTATGTCAGGTAAATAAAATGTATTTTGAAAACTGCCTAAACACCTACTTTTCAACAGTGGTTATTAAGGTTATTTATAGATATTTCTATTCTCAGCATGCGGAATTCATAGCCACAGGAAGTCATAGAATAAAATATCAGAGCTGAACTTGAAAAGTAGCTGGCTCATTTTATGACTAGAGTAATGTTTGTGGGTGGTACATCCTTTAACATGGCAAGTCTGTGCAGGTACAAGTGCAAGAGTAGATTCATTGCCTTGAAGGAGAGAGGAACTTAAAATCAATCTTGTTGCTCTTCGCTGAATGTCATCTCAATTCTCATCGTTCTTTTTGAAATGTGATTGCCAGATCTGGACAGAGAAATACATGAACACATTTTAAATGCTTGTTAATGCTTTTCTCTTGGTTTATTCCAGATCCATGCTCCTATTCAGATTTCCCCAATTTAGTCATGCCTCATCTGTGTTATCCCTCTTTGTCAGCAGAGAGTGTATGTACCATGCATCCTCTTTTCCCGTAAGTCATTTCTCAGAAAAATGGCTGTGCATGACTCAGTTGCCATTATGTCTTTACTTCCTAACATACAAACATACACTTACCATCTTAGATCCACATTAGTGAATTATTCTTATTGTTAAGCTCTACCCTATAATTTTTTGTCATCACCAGGTTTTAATGGCAGTAGTGTTATTACAGATCTCTGCCAAAGGTAACTAATACTATCGAGCCAAAACTGGATCCTAAAAGACATCTGACTTCCCACTTTCAGTTACTTCAGAAAGTCTATTAGTCACCCACCATTAGTGATTCTCCAACATTACTATGGGCTTTATTGATTTTATATAGTATTACATGCAGTGGTAAACTCAATAAAAAAGTCTTGCACAAAATAAAACAGTTAATATTTTTCTACTACAGTTTCCTTTTCCAATCAAATTTTCAGTCCTGTAAAACCGACGACAAGTTTTAGATTAGAGCAGAGTATTAAACACAGTTGGCCAAATGTAGTGGATTTACAGCATGTTTTCACTTTCACTCCCTCCTCCCCCCCCCCCCCCCCCCCGCACTTTCCCCCAGCAAATGCACATGCTTACACAAATGCATTTTTTTGAAAGCTTAAATCATAGCTTGAAGTAAAAAATTAGTATTGGTAGACTATTCACAGAATCACAGAACGGATGAGGTGTGAAGGGACCTCTGGAGTCAACCTGGTCCAACCCCTGCCCAAGCAAGGCCACACAGAGCAGGGTACCCAGGTCCATCTCCAGGTGGCTTTTGAAGATCTCCAAGGAGGAGACTCCACAGCCTGTCTGCACAGCCTGTGCCAGTGCTCTGTCACCTCCACAGTAAAGACGTGCTTCCTGATGTTCAGGTGGCACCTCCTGTGTCTCAGTTTCTGTCCATTGCCTCTTGCCGTGGAGCTGGGTACCACGGAAAGAAGCCTGGCTCCCTCCCATTAAAGTATTCATAGACATTCATAATATCCCCTCGCAACCTTCTCTTCTCCAGGTGGAACAGGCCCAGCTCTCTCAGCCTTTCCTCATAGGAGAGGTGCTCCAATTTTGGTGGTCCTCCATTGGACTCTTTCCAGTATGTATTCATCTGATCTACTACAGAGATACAGTATTACATAAAAAGAATGTTTATTTTACTTTTCCATTAGGTTCACAATGAAATAAAAGGTCTAACATATGGACTGTAACTATCCTGGCAATTATTTAAAATAGCAAAGCCCAAGTACAGTCAGATCAGCCTGCCATTGCTCCTAGCTGCAGCACATACTGAAACGCTTATAGCTCATGCACCAGCCAATACCTCAAACCACCAATCTCTCCTCAAAGGTTAGCTGAAACAGATGGACCTTCCTACATAAAACCAGAAATATATATTTTTAATGATGTCTTTCCAAGACTCACAGTGTGAGACCGAATCCTGATATTTAAAAAATCATTATTACTTGCTGCAAATCTGTTTAATAAAATCTCACAGGCAACAAAGACAACAATATGTGAATGGGAGAGGAAAGACCGCAAAATCCAGCAAATGAATTGTCACTTTAGGCATGTTATCCTTGCTGTAGAAACACCTACATGAGAAAATGAAGCCATTTAGAGAGGCGGAGTCTCTCCGGAAGCCTCCTGTGCGGGCAGCTGGCCCCAGCAGAAGGGTGCAGGAAGCCTAACCTGCAGTGTTCCACGCTGCAGCAGTTCAGAGCTCCAAAAGGCACTGGGCAGATGGCTCCTCCACGCGTTTTGTGGCAAAGCTGGAAAATCTTCATATCCTCAGGGAACATGAAGAACACAGAAAACTCAGAGCGTTACTTATAGCCAGGTGCTGCTGACCACCAAGTCTGTAGCTTGCAGTTGGCCTGTTCATTGGAGTAGCAACTCCATTTACTGCTGGTAGCTGAGCAGGTCTGTGTCTGCTCTGGATATGTGTGCTCTTTTGAGGGAGCATGTGTATCTGGGCAAAGCTCTTTCTTGCTAAATTATCTGTGGTTAGATCATTTAGCTAGAAAATTGCACAGCAGTCCTAACAAATGTGTATCTTCCTGTTTCCAGAAGATCTATCTAATCAGTTGCCTGGAGAATACCTAGGGGACAACCCCACATTGATCCTGCTGTGCTGTGTCAGAAGAACAAATAAGAAACTGCGTCACTCTGGCATGGAGTCAAGGAAAGAAAGATCCCTACTGTTTTGTTCTAGCTCCCACGGTTGTTTCTGGTGACCACAATTCATGTAATGTGAAAGAAGTGGAATATAAATCTCCCCTTCCCTGACAAACGATTGTCAAGACTGGCACACAATCCAGTAAGAATCCCTTTTGTTATCTTTTCCAGATCTCATATTGTGGTCCACCTCCATTTAGAAAGATGAAAGAGGCACTAGTTAAATTTTCTTGTTACCCATAGTTAGGGGAAAAATATGTCTGGAATTGACCAAGATTGAAAACGTGGATCTTAAGTTTCATTTTCTACTTTTGTAGATAATTGAAGTAACTGTAAGGCACTGTTTTATCCTGGGTATATCACTTTTGGTGCATTTTAGGAAAGCTTAAATATATCCATCAAGTAGGATTATTTAGGGAAGTGGGTAGAACTTAGATATCACTATATAATATACTATATCTATACATTTACAGTCTTTTAGTACTTGTGCGAGGTTCATAGGAAATGTCTGTGATTCAAAACGTGGGCAATGAATAATAGAGATGCCTCCAGGACCGGCTGGCTACAACTGGAATTTGCTGAGGTTCTGAATGGTCTTCCTGAAAATACATGGCTCTCTTTTAAGTAACTAAGTGTGCTCTCTGGATCTCATTCATAGGCATAATTTGCAAAACTGAATGATTAAATTAAAAAAATAATAATAATATTTAGACAGGTTAGTTAAAACTGAAGTAGTTCCATCCAGTGTCTCTGCAGCTTTTCTTTAGTGTGGAACAGCAACTCTGCCTCCTCAAAAAGCTGGAAAACAAATTAGAGGAGGTATAGGATGGTTCTCTATCATGGCATCCATTCAGTGAAGCCCAGACATTAATATTTTATTTTAGCTATAGGATAGTTTTGAAACACTTCAAGATATGCACACACCTGTAAGAGGTCTTCCCAATGGCACTTAGGTCTCCTATGGCAGTCCTACATGTTTGCAGCACTGAACTCATGTTCTGATTTGTGAAGGGCAATAATTTTGTAATGAGATTCCTTACTTAGTATATTAATTAACAGTGCCTAACATTTATTATTAATCTGCATCTGTATTTCTCCATTCATGTATTCAGAAAGAGGCAAATAAAAGCATGAGCTCCCTGCCCATTTTAAAATATGAGAAAAGACTGTGCTGTTTGAATTTATGTAGCTGAAGAGAATTGACATGATTTATTTAAATAATTTGTATAAAATTCTTAGCATAAGAAAAAATATAATATTAAGTTTACTTATCTGAAGATAGTTGATGTTACACAGGATTTCTAATTCTGCAGAGCTGTACAAAATATACTGAAAACACAATACAAATGTAAGTTACGCTTAGCAAAATATATTGATTGCAATACACAGTTCAATCATAACACCGATGTGATTCCCATTACCAGACTCTGTAATATGCTCTCCATCAGGATACTTGGCACCCCCTGTTGCAAAGGAGGGAATACATGGCTTGATGCCAGTTCAAGCCTGTTCTTCTCTTCAAAATTCTTTTGTGAGGTGTTTAGTTTTTCTACTCTATGTTGGGCCATGTATTCCCTCCCCCTATAACTCAGGGAGTAATGCTTACACCACCAGCTGATCAACTGAAATGACACTACTGTTCATTTAAAGCTGTCACCCCTCAGTCCCCTTTGTGCAGAAATAAAGTTAGCTTCCTTTCCAGCAGCTGTAGTCAGGCACACTCTGCATCATTCCCTGAGTTTCACAGGCACATCACCCTTGCCCATCTCCACTGAGCCTTCTTCCAGTGTTGGGGTTTATTGGTCAGTCACAGGAGGATTCAAGCAAAATCAAAACTCTGTGTTTCTGATGCCAGAAAAGAGCACATTAACAAGAAAACAATTACAAGTCATTGGGATGCCATGGAATAATTTTTCCCTGGGGTTGTTTTCATGGTGGTGAAAGAACGTGAGGACTTAATTAGTTCAATAGGAAGAAGAAAATGACAAGAAATATATCCTCAGTTCCTTTGGTTTCACTCATAGTAATTCTCAGGAATATAAGTTTCAGTGACCACGGATATGACTTTTTTCTTTATAGAGATTAGTCCAAGTTCGGGGGCTAGTAATGTTAATACTATTCATGATTTTGAAAAGGATGGGACCCATGACTTGCATGCTTAATGAAAACCCTGTAGGATTTTGTCTGGATTAATCAAAAGAACTTGGAACTATACAGGGAGATTTGTATCCATAGTCTCAAAGCTAGATTTCTTTATAAGCTTCTACCCCAGATCTTGGTTCACAGAAGCATCTAGATTCCTCTTCTGAAAAGCTAAATGATGACTTGTGCTGGGTAATTTTAACTGACAGTAGACTATTCTGGTTAATGTGAAGAGTGTGTGATGGCTATTATGACAAGCAGTTGAAGCTTTTTCCTCCTAGTGTGGCACATACTGCATTTGATATTTGGATAGCGAGTGTTAGTTTGAGAGTCTGATGTCTCTTTCACATAACAAATCTAGCTTTCTTTGATTTTAAGATTTTGCACAGCCAAGTATACGTAGATAGTTAGGTAGACAGTTTGACAAACACATACATGAATGCATGTTATATTTTTAAATGTGTAGCATAAACTATTCAGTCTTTAACCAGCTTCTACAGCTGGAATATTTACATGCTGAAGGTCATCTGTGAACCGGGAGACTCACAAAAAAACAAACCCCCAAAACCACCCCCACCAGCACCACCACCAAAACAAAACAAAAAAAACCCAACCAAACAAAACACCAAACCCACAAGGGCAACAATAGTAACAATTCTTTTTTCTCTTTCTTGATTAAATATCTAGTATAGCTTTATGTCTTATGCAAGAGTACAGTAACTAGATGCTTTTTGGTTTTGTCAGTATCTTGGGACAAGTATGAAAACAGATCCATCTCCTGTTCAGCATAAATGAGCTATATGGAATATTTTGCTACCATGGATCACATAATTCTTGCAATCAATATTTGCTTGGGCGTATGGTTTTATGGGGTACATCCAGATAATTCAGGCCAACATTTCTGGGTTATTCGAACAGCCATTTTTTATAATAAATTTCTTCTTTCCTTCACCATCTGATACAACGCTATGCCTATAAGAGAGGTAGCTCTAAGTGAACCAGTTTATCTACACTGAAGAGTAGTATAGAGCAGAGGTATGTTTCAGGCTCATAGAAACAATATTCCTGCATCAGCACTGATGTCCAATGGATATGGTTGTGAGTAGCCCCTGGAGAGAAAGATTATCGGTCCAATCTACATCACTTCCAGTTCTGAACCTACTTCATTGAGAGCTAGCCGGGGATCTCCGTGGAGACATATCCAAAGTGTACCTCTACAGCATGTGCATTTGGTTGAAACACAAATAATAATAGCTATGACCAACAAGGAGAGCATGACCTTTTTACTTCAAGGTAGCCTTTGCCACAGTGGTATACGTCTCTGTAAGTTTGCAATGAAATTGCTATAATATACTCTGTATGAGTCTATACACTCAAATGGAAAGGGGAGTGACAGCAAAATATAGTTGCTCCATGTAGGTAGCATTTTGTGTTTGTGCATCATTGGTCTCCAGTGACTGCTAATTTGTTTTTGGATGGAGGTCACCTGTAAAGCTCAGGCTGTGTGAGATCCAAGTGCTCCTCTCTGTCATCGTGACATGCTGATCAGTTACGATCAACTAATGCTCTCTCATTAGTGAGAAGACAGAGCTGCCAGAAGCTCCTGTCCTCATGTCATTCACAATGGATCCTGGGTTTTAAAATTGCTACTTTCTGCCAGAGCTCTGCTCTATTGGCTTTTCAGATTGCAAAACCAATCTTTTCACCACTGCACTTAGGTCACAGAAACACTGAAGTTTGTACAGATCATGTAGTTTAATATATGAAATATTTTATCTTCTAGGTATATTTTGTATTGGGTGGGAGAATATTTGAAATTAATGATGATAGCAATTATATCTAGGTGTCTCAAGCTTGTCATGGATACTTATTAACACTTCAAATTGAAAAAGCAAAAATAATAATCAAATACAAGTCATTTAGAAGGAGACCTGGCTAGCTGACTTATGCCAATCTTTAGGTTAAATGGATCCACTGATCAAACTTTTGTTATGTATGATCTGTGGTCATGATTAAGGTGATATGTATGCAAGTGAGATATTAAGTACAACCTTATGCTAGTGTTCTACATTTTGAGTGGTGATTATCTGCATGTACACAGACACACATTTATGCAATTTTGCAGATTTCTACCTCAGAGTATGTTTTTATGCTGTATTTCTCAAGCTTCTTCCAATCAGATATTCTAGTTTCTTCGTCAAGATTTTCTTTTGCTTTGCAAAATTCTGGGACCATGATGATTTTAACAGTAAGAGGCTGCCATCACCAGCTGTATAGGAATACTTTGTTATTTGATATTAATCACCTTTTTAAAGTTAGAAGGCATAGATCAGAATTCCATATCTGATATTCTGTTGAGTTGACCCAGTTTTATCAACTTTTGAAGAAGCATGTATACACATATGAGTAAAAAAAGAATTAATTCAAAAGTTAGCAGTAACAAGCTCAGTTCCAACTATTGCTCACCATACTGTGGAACTGTGGCTTTGCGATGTTAGATGATATATTAACCTGTGGGTGACAGTTTGTTAGTCATTTTAAATGAGCAGCTAGGGATATAACCTACAATTCATTGGGTCTAAGATTACTAATGCAGGGTTGGCCTTAGGGAGAGAATGAGAATGTATTAGGAAATCTGTGGTTCAGTTGTACTGCTGTTCTAATATTTTTTATAATTCTCAAGTTTTACCATGCATCATATTAGGAAAAAAAAAAGAAAAGGTGAAACAGATCAGATCAGAAACTCTAGAGTTGATCATGTCTGTCTATTTGTTTTACAAGTAGATGTAGTAGGAGAATAATTTTTCCCTTTATTTACTATCCAAAGATTGCAAAGCACAATCTACCTTGCTCAATAACTTCTTCTATCTATCCTCTTTGTACATTACTGTAGAAAAAAAAAAAAAAGTGGGAACAGTGATATTGTAGGACAGTTTATGTCCACTTTCTCATCCATAGATGCAAATACAAGCACATTTTGAATAGGTAAATAAACATGTCATGCCTATTAGGAGATTAATTTCAGACATGTGACTTGGAAAGATGTCTAACCTTGAAATGATAACAGAAGATTAGGAATTTATCAAATTATCTGTCTTTACATGGATCTTTACTTTTCCTGTTAGAACTAGGGAAAATTAAACCTGGAGTAAGAAGGTGGTCTCATCTTAACATCCCTGAATATTTCTGATCATTTCTGAACATTCCTGCCTACCTATTGCTGTCCATAGCAAATTGCAAAAGGCCATCACAGGCATGGTAAGCTTCATGCTAATTGTGAATCTGACAAGTGCATCTACTACCATTTTTAACATCTTTCCTAGATGAGTTTGATCTAAATTCTGGGTTTCCAAGTAACAGTGCAGATAAATCACAGTGCTTTGCGGATGAATTATAGAAGTCTTTCAGCACTTGGGGATTCCTATGTAGGCAGATCTTTGCTGACAGATGACAGTTCTGTCTCCTTATAGATAACAGAGCTGAGCCACCAACTTCTTGATGTTGAATTGCTTTGTTGTAGCAGGACTTGAGTAAGAAATTATGTTCCTATGTATCAGCAGCTGTATAACAGGTTTATAATTCATTTTCTTTTCAATGTGTAATTTGATATGTTAGGATCTTGAATATTGCCTGATTTCAATAAGTGGTTTACTCCTTTGTTAACAGCAAAAGCAAATAAGTATTTCAGTTGACTTAGACATTGTCACTGCATGAGTGCTGAGTAAACTGTTAATGGAGCTACCTCATTACACATGACAAGTATGCAAAACTAACGTGAGTGATAACAAACATTCCTGGACAACTTCAAATGCTTAAGCCAAATATGTGAAGTATTACCGTTTGCTAATGAGAAACTCTATTTACTTAATTAAAATACTGTGCCTGTCTGCTAATACAAATGAGAACAGTCAATATGTAGCTAGCAGGCATAAACAAAAGGGGATTACCTATCTGAAAAACACATTTACCTTAATTACAGCACTCAGATTTTGTAAGTCTGTTCCTGATGAAAATGAGAGGGCATTATAAAAAGAATTGAGGTTAGCATATTATTCAGGCAATTGATTTAAAAATATGTTTCTAATACAGTGACTGTATGCCTTATTGTCAACCTAAGAAACATTGTTCAAGAAGTGTTATTAGTATTTTATTGTATTTAAGCTTTAACTTTGATTTAATTTGCTCATATAATTCCCTTAGTGATTCTCAAGGGACAAGAAATATTGTTCTGTAATTTATACTAATGATGCTGATAAGAGAATGATCAGTGTTCTAAAAAAGACACGCTAATCCAAATATAGCTATCTGCAGTTGGCAGTCAGCAGGAAACACCATGACGTGCGCACCAAAAGAAAGTGACACTGTGATCTGTTAAGCTAATGTCACTTTTGGGAGCACCACCTTAGGAAGCGAATTGTCTTGGCAGAAGCACATAGATGTTTTTGACAATGAAAGGCTATTTCCAGAGTTGTTTTTTATGAAAAGTTGTTTCTTCTGAAAATGACCATGAACTTGGTCACAGACACAGTTCCTCTCATGCTGTGAACAAATATTGATGCCCTTCATTATTTGTGAATCTGCCTGTTTTCTAATCTTGTTGAAGTTGAAAGAGTGTTTCAAGTCTTAGGACTACATCTGTTGTCCTTCTCTACTCCTTCAAACTGAATGCACGTAACAGTGGTCTTTGTACCAATGAATTACCATGATATGAACTGATACACCTGCTGCTTGACTTATGAATGAGAATATCATTCCAACACCAGGCTCAGCAAGGATATGCAGCCAAGAGCTGCAGAAGTGAAACAGGAGATTGGAGGGGGTTGAGATGTAACTTCATCTTTTTCTAATTTTTATAAATGCTGCATGAAACCCGTGAATGCTACTAGCAAATGGCAGCTACTGCAGCTTACCTCTGGCCACTCAAAATTATGGTTCTGTGATGGGAATGTAAGAATTTGACATTGGGTATTTGTGACTGAAAATTGCAGGCTGATTTAATTTTTAAACTAAGTATCCCCCCAATCTTTTAAGATGTATCTCTAATGGCTTCGCTCTGGCACTTTCCTAAAATTGTGTAAGTTAAGCTGAAAACATAGTCTTTACAAATGCATGCATCCAGGCTCAGACAAGGTCTTTCAAATCCATGCTATCAATGCAAAGTAATTGAGATTGCCTCATGGCTGAATAGCAGTCAATACCTTTCCTGTGATCACTGATGCGCTATCACAGGTAAGGGCACTGGCAGCAGAATTCTTCCATAAGCTTTCTACTATGAGCCACTTGTTTCCCCTCAGTCGGCAATTCTTAGCCCCTAATTGTGCTGACACAATGGTTTGCTGGTGCCTTTGCAAATCTGCTCACTAGAATCCCTCAGGTAAAAAAAAAATAAAAACATAAAAAATTAATACACAGCATATTTAGTGGGTGGAGGAAAACAGGGTGTCTGTGACCACAACACTATTTTAATCCCAGACAATTTCAGCTGTTTATAACCACAATCCCATTAAGAGTTACATCACTACAATTTGGTGGGTTTTGGACGTTGGCAATGGGGATGGAAGGTAGATACAACTTCTTAAATCAGAATTACTGTGTAATGTTATAGATGAAAGGTAGAAATGTGAGTCAATCTTTGCTGACAATATATCAAAGGCATGTCTTTCTTTCTTTCTTTCTCTTTCTTTCTTTCTTTCTTTCTTTCTTTCTCTCTCTCTCTTTCTCTCTTTCTCTCTTTTTTCCTTCCTTCCTTCCTTCCTTCCTTCTTCCTTCTTTCTTTCTTTCTTTCTTTCTTTCTTTCTTTCTTTCTTTCTTTCTTTCTTTCTTTCTTTCTTTCTTTCTTTCTTCTCTCTCTCTCTCTCTCTCTCTCTTTCTTTCTTTCTTTCTTTCTCTTTCTCTCTCTCTTTCTCTCTTTCTCTCTTTTTTCCTTCCTTCCTTCCTTCCTTCCTTCCTTCCTTCCTTCCTTCCTTCCTTCCTTCCTTCCTTCCTTCCTTCCTTCCTTCCTTCCTTCCTTCCTTCCTTCCTTCCTTCCTTCCTATTTATCCAAATGCAACATAGAAAGTGAAACATAACCTTTTCCTTCTTACTTTGCTGAACATGTAGCTTTTCTCATTTGGGGCTATCTACCTCTTCCTCTGTATCAGTGAACCTGCGGTGCCCATTGTAGGTCATTGCCAGCTGAGCATCTCTGACATCAGTATGTAATAAATCTGTGATTGTGTCAGCAAGACCAGAAGGAGAAGGGCTTAATGCTACCAGCTGCTGTCAGACACAGTACACAAATATACTTGAAACATCTTTCCAGCGGCAAGGACTTCTTTCCTGAGAGAGAAGCCCTTATTCAAATGGCAGATACAGGACGGCAGAGCTGTGTTTATTGCAAAGCTTTTAGCTGCATGGAGCTCAGAAGATTTGCAATGGCATCAACCTCTATTTAAAACAAATCACTGATGGCCCTGTGTCACAAGATCTTTAAATGCACATTAGTCTGTAATTGGTTCACCCATCAGTGTGAACTTTTCACTCACTTGATAAGATAATTACCTCTGGCTTATATTAGTTTATCGCTGCTTTCTCAGAAAACAGCCTGATTATTGCATGCAGGCATTCATTAAGCAAGCAGCTGCACACAAGGTTTAATTAATTTACGTTTAGGTGCCTGATCCCCAAAAGCCAGCTCCCAAGACCACATGAAGGTTTTACTGCCCATCGTGTGTCCTCTCCACAGGTATCCCTTTGCTGGCTTCTGGCTGATGACTTTGACCATCCGAGCCCTGCCAGCAAGAGTGGTCATGTGGTTACTCCTTAATGTGCTTTTGGCAAAGTTAATCAGTTTAGCTTAAACCACTTTCATTGACAGGTTAAGTTAACCTGACTGACTTTGCCTGAAGAGGATGAGGGAGAGTTCACATGATCCTTCCCCCTGGAAGAGCTGTGGGAAGAGTGACCTCTGGCAGAACAACTGAGAGCTGCAACATCTTCATCGGGTACAGTGGTTTGCAAAATGGATAAGTCATGACCTAAGTGTAGGCACCGTTGGCCTAAGTAGCATTATGTACAAAAATAATGATTATGCCTAGAAGCATGGAATGAGGAACAGCCTGCACGACTATGTCTAATAATAGTAAATTAAGCAGGACGAGGCATAGATCGTGCACTGGCATGTGATCATCCATGCTGTTTGCTTGTTAACATGCTTCCTGGCAGATTTGGCCCGGGCCAGCCAACCAGAAGAGCACAGCCTGGGGGCAGCGCAAGCCAATAAGCAAGGCTTGTGTACAAGGCTCCCTTTGCAGGAGAGTGGAGGGAAGGGTTTAGCTTTGTAAGCATGAACTGTGCCTTATCACTTCCCCTCAGAACAAGACAGGAGGAAAGGCCATCTTCTGTGTTATTTACTGTTAGAGCTGCAGCAAATGGGGTGGGATCATGTGATACAGAAGAGGAACTGAACTTCAATAGGTAAGTGGCCAGATTCCTTTGGAAGCTCTGCATCCTCCCTGGAAATCTGAGCTATTCTGGGCACTTGGATAACATGGTCAGTCTTTCACTTGAATAGATGGGAAGTCATTCACCATATTTAAGGCATTTATGTGTGTAAAATTAAGCATTGCGATTGTTCTCTCCTGTCCACATCCCACCCACATTTTTGTATGGACAAGGTCCTGATTACTTAGCCTAGTAACGTAAGGGTGTGTGGAAGGAGAGAGTATCTGCTTCTGTAAGATTATCTGTTCAAGGACCTTGTCAAACGGAAAGATAAGTAAAAGTGGACAATAAACAAAACCCATAGAGACACAGACCTAACAGACAAACAGTAATGACAAAGACAAGAAACCAACCTCAGATGTCATGCTAATTGATGGGCTACAAAGAAACTGCAGCTATCACTTCAGAAAGGGACCAATTTGCATAAGGATGCAAATCCAGGGCCCTGGATATTGGGGGTGGTTGCTGAAACTATGGACGCTGATGAAGGGACATGCAGGGACAAGTGGGAGCAGGGAACGAAGTGGGGGATAGACAGAGGGGCTGGTTACATGTTAAATGGGGCTGGTCAGTACACGTTTCTGACCAACCCCTGCACGTGATCACCACAGTCTGTCCGTGATTTCATATTTAAATCCTTCCTTAACTATCTCTCTGTGCAACTTTACTCTCCATCCTGTCTGTGTGAGCACTGCAAGGAGTAAGTGCCAGCTCCTGGAGTCTGACCTAGGGTGTGAGGGCCCTGGCCTGGGGTGCCAGCTACTGTAGCCACGGGGTCCCAGTGCCAGTGACTGGAGCAAGTGGGGGTCTTTAACATCCAGCCGCTGGTGTGGGAATGGTGTGTCCCCAGACAAGCTAATGAGAGGGACTCATTAGTGTGTGGTGCTCCATACTGGGGCTGGAGTGGGACAGTAGGTCACAGCCCATGCATGTGCCACTTCTGGGAGTGCCAAATGTCTGTATCTTCCCCAACCTGGTGTGCATGGATTCTGCACATGCATTAGTTAGGAAACTCCAAGATGGACTTACCACTGAGAAGGAGGCCCTGGGTCTGGACAGGGCTATCAGGCAGTTGAAGGCTCTGTGCTGATATCCAAGGACACCTGCAGGTGTGGTTTGCCTGTGGGACGAGTGCATGGTGCGTGTGTGTCATGGCTATACTCTTACATTGTTGTAACCCACGATCTGAGTTGCATGTTATAGGAAATCCTGTAGTAGGAACCACTCAAACCGATGGAGGATGAGCCTCACAAGAAGCAGTGCAAGTGCAGCAGTGACCCGACCAGAGTTGGTTTTGGCATTCAGTAATTTCATGCAACACACTGTATCTCTTGTCCTGAGCAACCACCATAACAGACAGAGTCTAAGTCATGGACTAAGAGGACTCAGTAGACATTTTGTGGACATTTTATAGATACTTCGTAGGGCTGGTCCATAGAATAAGGGAATGGTATCTGTGTATTAATCATAGAATCATAGAATAATAGAATGGTTTTGATTGGATTGTAAGGGACCTTAAAGATCATCTAAATCCACCCCCCCACCATGGGCAGGGACACCTCTCATCAGACCAGATTGCTCAAAGCCCCATCCAGCCTGGCCTTAAACACTTCCAGGGATGGGGCATCTACAGCTTCGCTGGGCAGCCTGTTCCAAAGGTGATGATTAATGAGGATGTATTGGGAAGTGTGGGACCTGAGCATTCCATATGTAGTATGGAGTAAGGGGTTGATATTATCATAGTTTTAGCTAGAATAGAGATAATTTTCTTGATAGAAGTTTATAAGGTGCTATGTTTCAGGTTTTTGATGAAACAGTGGTGGTAACACACTGATGTTTCCGTTGTTGCAGAGCAGTGCTCACACAGAGCCAAGGACTTTTCTTCTTCTCGTGCTGCCCTGCCAACGAGGAGGCTGGGGATGCACCAGGAGCTGGGAGGGGACACAACCAGGACAGCTGGCCCAGGCTGGCCAGAGGGATGTCCCACAGCATTTGGTGTCATGCTGAACAATGAAAGCTGTAAGGGGGGGATGTTTGGAGTTATGGTATTTGTCTTCCCAGTAAACTTATGTGTGATGAGCCGTGCTTTCCTTGAAGTGGCTGAACACCTGCCTGCCAGTGGGAAATAGTGAATGAATTCCTTGTTTTGCTTTTGCTTACACACATGCACACAGCTTTTGCTTTACCCAGTAAGCTGTCTTTACTTCAACCCAGGAGTTCTCACACTTTTACCTTTCTGATTCTCTCCCCCATCCCACCTGGGGAGAGTAAGCAAGCAGCCCTGTGGTGCTGAGCTGCCTGCTGGGGTTAAACCACAATGTTGTGTCTGCAGCCAGCACTGAGACAGAGCAGCCACCAAGTACGGGCCCCATGGGGTAGGAGAATGTTGTGTGTGCCTGCACCAGTGACCTTCTGTCTTGGCAAGCCGCAGAGGAGTAGGGGACTTGGCTGTCTGGGCAGAGACCCCAGGTCCCCAGGCTCCAAAAGTTGGGCAGGAGGAGTCCTGGGCTAGGGGCTGCTGAAGGAGGTGGCTGCTCCTAACAACCCTTAACAAATAATTTATAATGCGACTTGTTGCTTAAGCATGGAATTTGGAGCCTGTGTGAGATTTGCATTGGAAGAAATATGAATCATATCAAATTTAATGTATTCTGATATTTTTTCTGTTCTTCAGAAATATGTAAGAATTATGTTAATCCTTATTTCTGGGGGAAAAGAATAAAAACATCGTACTCAATCCTGTTTTTCAGCCCACACTAAACAAGAAGCTGATAAAAATATGATGGGTTTGTGTGTGATTCTAAATGAGAATGATTAGCTGCAAAAATTTTCCTGCAGAGTTTGAAAATTGACATTCCCTGTTGTCTTTCAGAGATATATTGAAAATCATTTCAAGTTCTCTGCAAGTACTCAATAGTTTACTCAAGTTGCTAAAGTATACTTCACCCTTGAGCTTCTTCCTGCTCATTGCCTTTTACTTCCAATGCTATCAAAACCCATACACCTTCACAAATGTACATGACAGTGCTGTGCCTTTCTGGGGTTTGTGCATATCATGGTAAATTACAGCCTTATAATCCTCGGCCCTCAGTCTTATATTAAATCTGTTTAGCCAGGCAATTTTACTTCTGAATATTTTGTCCCCTGAAAACTAAAGCTGGGGCTTATCAGATGATCTTGGTAATTAGAAACGAAGCCCATAATGAAAGGACCATTACTGTCTCATTTGGATTTGCTATGTCAGATGATGAGTTAAAATTACAGTAAAATGGCTAATTTGCAGTGCATAAACATGATACCCAGAACCTAAATTTGATGCATTTTAAGTTCCTTTTGTTTACAGAAATAAAGCCTTTGCTAGAGGGATTGAGCTGGCTGTTGGCATAAACTCTCAATTTTCTTGATAGTTGTGAATCCCCTTAATCCCTTGCATTCTTTGTAAATGATTTTGCATTACACATCCACTTTCTTTCCACTAGATGAGTTGTTTACATGAGTTGTTGATATGGATATACTTTTTAATTTATTTTTAAGTAAGTTATTTTGATTTTGATTATTCAGAGCCAGTATGAACTTCATAACTTCAACAAATCAAATCGGAATTTATTTAATATAGATTACAGGTCTTCCATGTAAGTCTTTAGAAATACTCAATAATTCTTAATGTTTGGAAACTACTTTTAGCACCTAATCTACTAGTTTCTCTCATATGGGTGGAGGTGACTATTAAAATTGTCAGTACAGAAATCTTTTCCCACTAGAAGTCCAAATAAGTTGCAATTGTACAATAGCATGACTGTGCCTGCACATCATAAGGTTGAGTGTATGTGATGAAAAAATTACAAAAATACAAATGTCTCTTAGCTTGAAATAGATTTAAGATATAGCTTCTATAGAAGTGTGCAAAAGCTTCAACACCATTCCAACCCCACTCATTTTCCCCATTCCAGTGTTTAACTGCTGTCCATCCACATTTCTAAATCCACCCAGGTTGTGGAATTCCACTGGTGATAGGAGCTGAAGCAGGGCTTGGAAGGATCACTGCAGAGCTGGTTATCCAGCAGATGAGTACGGGAATACATATACAACCTCTGAGTTGAAGGGATGAGACATAGGCTGCTTCCTCCTATAGACAGGCTATGGATACAGAGAATATCAGGGGACAAAGGATATGATGGGCTGGATTTTCCCATGGTGCTGTTATGAGTCCTTATGAGCCCAGACCTCTGTAGGAGAGCTGCTCTATCTACTCTACTCTATCTACTGTCTCACAACAGGTGGAAAATCTCTAAAGATAGAGCAGACAGTCAAAATCCATGCAGTTATGGATCAAATGGAAAGTCCTTGGTAACAAGAATATGACCTGTAGCTTACTGTACAGTTTGGGAATGGAAAAGAGAGTAGCTTCTCTACCAGGTCCATTTTTGATCTTAGAGGCCTAACTTGCTTTTGACAGACTGTGCATTACCATCTTTATGTGGTAGGACATAAAAAATATAAGAACCAGTCTTTATAGCTTGGTGCATGGATCTAGGTCCAGCCTGATGAAGAGAAAGACAAGAAAGCTTCATGTAGTGACATAGAAGGTGTGCAAGAAATGGCCTTATTTTAAAAGTACACCAAAACAAATGGACACTCATGCATTGTAAATAAAAAGAAGATACAAGTAAGTATCATCTGTGGGTGACCGTACCTTTACAGCACTCTGACAATAGGCAGTTGGGACTGACTGTTATACATACTGTATATATAAGACTTCCATTACATAATGTTTTTTATATTAGAACTTAAGGCTTTGCATGAGACACAATTCTGTGACTGTTGATCAGACTGCACATCATTCCTGCTGAGTTGGTTCTACCATCTGAAATCATGCATAAAATAGAATCCATTTTGATAATGTAGAACTTGATTTATGAATTAGAGAGAAGATAGTTTGACTGGGGTGAGAAAAACAAACTAAATCAAAGGCTTTGAGCAGCATAGGAAGCACAAAAATTATGAAATAAAAATGAGCGTGCAAGAGAAAAAAAAGGAAAGAAAGAGAAAAAGAAAATTCTGTGAATGGAAGCTTTAAATGAGGGAGAGAGGTTGGTATAGTAAGACGTGGTCACCACCCAAATGCATACTTGGGTAGGCAGGGAAAGAGTACAGAAATATATTGCAACAATGACCCGTGTAAAGAAATATGTGGCTAGCTGCTTACCCAATCTATCAGTTTTATTCTGTAGATATTGAAAGACACCCATGGAATACTCATCTTGGTAAAACAAACAAACAAACAAACAAAAAAACCACAACAACAAATGATCCCAAGGGGAACCTGAAGAGCTTAAATTATCTGTAGCTGTGAAATACTGTTTTTAGTCTGCTTTTCTGATTTCATGTTGTTTGTAAATGATATGTAGAAGGAACCTGGAATCTCAAACAAACTGAAAGAAGTGGAGTGAGATTGATTGGATAGTTGTGCAGAAGTTTTTCTCAATGCAGTGTTGGTCATTTTAGTATATGCATCAAATGAAGCAGACCTCTAACTCTTGATGCTCAGTGATTACCAAACAACAAATGAGTTGTCTTTTCTGAATGTTCTAGATTACTTTTGATATGATGAATCACTAAAAGAGAAAAAAAAAAGTAAAAAAAAAAAAAAGTAAAAAAAAAAGTAGTAATTTCAGAATGACTATTGTTTATTGTGAAATGGAGTTGCCACACAGGATAGCAGAGTAGTTTAGGAGAACTCAGAGAAAGTAACTTTGAGACAGAGGTCTTTCCACAAATATTAAAATTACATTAATAAGTTGTCATACAAGAGGTTGCTGTCAAATGTTTTAATGGCTTGAAGGTTGCTTTTAAATGACAGGATGTCATCTTCTTTGGAACAGGCCTTGTGTTTTCTTCTTACATAATTTGTTTTAAGAGATTGTTCCTGTGGAAAATAAAATTGAATGAATATTCTATGACCCTCTTGGGATGCATGTGGATGTTTGTTTTCCTTTTTAACCAGGTCACACTGTTGTTGTTTCCTCAAGATCATTTTAAATCTTGATTTTTAGAAAATGCTATTTTATTTTCATGTTTGTTTTCTCCTGTCCAATGCAATTTCGTTTGTGAAGTATCATTCAGTATGCCTATTAGGACCAATATGAGAAGACAAACAGCAACATTATTATCCACACTAAGCACATTTAGAAATGTTCATTTTGCTTACTGCTTCTTTGAAGCAAGCCATTTCCTGAGCTGTAAGGCTGGCAGAGTCCACAGTTTTAGGTATTTATCAGTCACAGCACTCCCTCTTATGCCAATAGGCTGTTTCTTTGATCATTTGCTAGAATTTTTGAAATATCAAGGAAAACAGCCCAGAGGAATTTTGGTTGGATCACAGCGCAGGCTTAAAAATATCTTAGCTCCTTGCTTGTTGATGGCACTTTACTTCAAGTAAGACATACAAAAACGCTTATGCTGGCAAAGACAGCCAGCTAAGATATACTTCAGTTTTACTTACAGTGAAATTAAGACCATATTTCTATAATTTTCGTAATTTAATGTTATCAGGCAGATTTTCAGTACAGAAGCTGCAGAAGTGCAGGGGTGACACCAGAGGATCTAGGTTAAAAACACACAAAAAACAATCAAACAAAAAACTTTAATAGACATTTGTCAATGAGCAACATCATCTCTTAATTAACTGGCTTTTGCTAATTGTGCAAATGCTGTCTTTTCTACTGCTGCATTGCCATAAGTGTACTAAAGTACATACATAATGTACGTAAATATAATAACGTATAATATGCTTTATTACCATTAATACTGGTGATAAGGAGTCGTGCCTTAATAGGAGAGCTGTAGTGCAGACCAGCTCTGAAGGAACACATTCAAGGTTTGAAAAAAGACTATTGAAAAAATTCCAGTAGAAGTCAGAGCCTCTAAAGTTTTACATGTAATCTGAAAAATAAGCATCTGTCAAATCTATCTGTACAGAAACTCATTATCCCAAATTATCCTTCATTGCTAAAATGGAATGTATGACTATTATTATCACTAATGTTAATAATTCCTGTATGTAGTGATTTTAACCATGTTCAAGCACAGTCACAAGAATATCCAGTACTAAACTCCTGGTGGGAAAGTCATCCTACAGATTAGATTATATTAGAAATTATAGGTGGAAAATTCAGTATGAACTGTGGCTGTGATGTAATTATTTTTGACTGTCTAAATTATATAAATGGCTCTTACAAAGAATTTGTCTCCTGACTCCTTTCTTGAACTATTAGTGCTTTCTGCCAGTCGTACTACAGGTAGACAACTTGGGTCCTGTACAGATGAAGACCAGGAAACTCATTCTTTCCATGCTGGTTTTAGAGTATCCGTCAAGATTTTCATAAATAATTCCTGTGTAAAGTTGCCCCCATCTCCATGGGTAATATTTGAGAAAGTAACTGGGGACTTTTACAATGCTGATTACTCAAAAGAGGTTATTTTCTATTATGTATATTTAAAATCCTCAGGCATGATGCTCCATTTGAATACATACCTTCTATAAAGTGCTTCTTTTTAAAAGGAAGAAATGCTGATCAAAGTTGGAAACATCAGTAAAGTGAAGCTAGTTCAAGACATTGCACCGTCACTATAGCAATTACTATTCCTTCTCTCCACAAAAAAAATAAAAATAAAATAATAATAATAATAAAAATCCTTTAATTCCAGAATTTGGCTTCTAACTTATCTTCAGGAACATTTTACAAACTACTCAGGAGTGAACTTAGTATTTTGGTTAAAGACTTGCAAACAAATATTGCTCTGTACAAACACTCATAAATTGCAGATTATCTGGTATAATCTTCCTGAAGATTTTTTTAATGCATCTTACTGGCAAAGCTTGGGTTTTCATGACAGCCAATATGACAACATTCGATGGAGATTATTTTCATTGTTTCATTTATTGCATGATATTTTCCCAAATTTTAGCAATGCGTTTGGTATGTCATTTTAGTCTTTTTCTATAATACTATTATGTAAAATATTTCCTGTTGTGAGACAGCATTTCCTTCTTTAAGATACTTTTTTTTTTTTTTTTTTAATAGTAGCTAAAGGATATATCAGTTTGGGCAAAGGATATTTTATATAGGCACTGAGTTGCCTGTTTCATTGTCATTTTTGCCCCCACAGGACTGGGTTTGAATGCAGAGAGTATTCCCAAATGCCACTACAAAATGATGGCTTTGCACTCTAAACATTTGTTTCTGAATCCAATTTAATTCCACATTGGGGCAAAAATTCAAAATCTGCTGCAGATGAAAGCTGGATGTTTGTATCACAGTAGAATGAATATTTTTTCCTCTCAGTACAGTATAATCTAATTTTGCCCTTAAAGGTCGGTAAGATCCCTGATTGGAGAAGATAAAGATGCTTCCAGTCATTTTGTAAGGGTCACTTTCCCTTTTATACCTTCTTTTCCCCAGAGCAAAACAGAAAAATACTGGTGTTCTTATAATGTTTGACTCTACACTGAGCATGAGACAGACAACAGAAAGTGATTTTATGTATAGAAAGATTTTTAGTGCAATGTTGAAAAAGAAAATCAGGCATATTGAAGTGTAAAGCTATATTTTAACAGATGAAGCAATTTCCAACCTCTGCAACTCCAGCCAGTTCCAGGAGATTGTCTAAAAGGCCTGGTGTGCCCCCACTGTCTGCAGATTTTCCTTAGCCCTAGAATGCAAAGACTTTCTGATAAATCTTCCTATGTTTGCATTATTTATATTTCACATGGTGTTCTACAAAGTCAGTTGTGCCAGTAAGACAACTCCAAGGAACTAGTGATAGAGAGGCGGACTTCCAGGGGGCAGAGGATGGAGTGAGCTGGCAGGGATTATGCTTCAGGAAGTGTGATACCCCCAGCTGCACATGGAAAAATGCTCATGGCATCCTAGGGCTTATGATAACTCTTTATGAGTCTCCCCTGCAACAGATACGGCAGGTGTGAATAAAATTCAGGTGAGCTATAGTGAAAGAGTAGTCTCAAAAAATGTAAACAGGACACATAAAAATAGGTAACTGGAATAACACAAGATGTTGAGATAAATGCCAGAAGTCTAAAATGCAGACATAAAAGGAATCAGAAATTTTCTGAGTCACGAATCAGTCAAGACAACATTCCAATATCATAGCAAAATTGATTTACAAATGTCAGAGGAAGTGAGACAAATGCAGAGAAAGGAAATCTAAAGCCAAGCAAGGTAAATAAGAATATCAGTAAGTCCCACATAATTTTTATTTTGCCTTTAATCTTCTATTGTTTGTACTTTGCTGCTAAACACAATGGCTTTGTGGGGTCCTTTTTAAGTGCAAATATAAATTTCTAGAAGCAAAAATCCTCCCCAAACTTCTGCAGGAATTCAAGCTTTACAAAGAGGAATTATAAGGGAGCCTGTTAAAAGGAAAAAAAAAAAAAAAAAAAAAAAAGCAGCTCGGCAGGGGCTGGGGGTGGTTACTAGTGAAATACAATGGTGTACTGTGCTGGGACCTGTGCTATTCAGTGTATTCATTTGTCTGGAAAAGAAGATACACGACAAGGTGACAGTTTCCTAATAACTTAACATTTTTCTGCATATTAAATTTCAAAGCCAGCTGAAGAGAGTTAGGGAAGAGTCTCATGATACTGAGTGACTGGGTGATGAAGTGGGGGATGAAAACCGGCATTGATAAATGCAAAGTAATGCACCTGGAGAAAAAACAGCCTAACTATGTATACACAGTGATAGCTTCTAAATTAGCTGTTACCACTCAGAGGAGAAATTTTACTGTTATTATGGATAATTCTATGAAAACATCTCACAACAGCACAGTGTTCTGTACTAGGCAAATAAGCAAGTTCAGAATTATTAATAAACAAAACAGGAAATGTTATTATGTTGTATACATTTATGGTGTATCTAAACCCCGAATCCTCTGTGTGTGTGGACTGGGTTCTTCTCAACTCTATCTTTTCAAAAAAGATAGAGTAAAACTAAGAAAAGGTTCAGAGGAGGGCCAGAGTCATATTCAAAGCTACTGAATGGATTAAAATTCTTCAACTTTGAGATGACTGAGCAATAGAAAAGTGGTGGTGTTGGGGGGCGGGGGGGTGGGGTGGGGTGGTGGGGGGGGGGGCAACAAACAAACAACAAAACCCACAAACAAAATCATAAATGGCATTGAGAATAAGACTAAGGAACAATCAATTACAACTTTTAGTAATACAAAAGTAGTCTGGAATATGTTGTCAGGCAATGGGTTGCAAGCAAGCTGCTGAAAGATGCTTTAATGCTATTGTCATGGGATAATCTTGATAGTCTTAATGCTGGAGGAATAAATGAATTAGCCTAATTCAGAAAGGAATAATTATTAAGCATAAAATGCAAACTCAGTTGCTGACTCAGGACATCCCTTAAGTTTTCAAGAAACAGGGAGTATCTAGCATCATGCTTTATTTTTTCCCTTTTCCGTGTGTGTCCCTAGTGAATAGAATCACAGATTCACTCATACTGGAGGAGACCTCAAGAGATCTCCAGCCCCAAGCTCCTGCTCAGAGCAGGGTCAGCTACGGCATCAGGCTAGGTTGCTCAGGGATTTGAAAAACCTCCAAAGATGAAGCCAGCATAACCTCTCTGGGTGACCTGCTTCACTGCTGGGCTGCTCACATGGTGAAAACATCTTTTCCTCATATTTGGTCTGAATGTCTCTTGTTTTAATTTATGACCTTTGTCTCTCCTCCTCTTCACCACTGTGAAGAGCCTGACTCCGTCTTCTTAACACCCTCCTTGTAGGCACTCTGTCTGCTGTTATGTCCATTTGAAGACACCTCTTCTCTAGACTGAACAAGCCCAGATCCCTCTCCTCAAAAGGCAAATGCTCCAGCCACGACCATCTTGCTGATCCCTGGCTGAACTCATTTCAGTGTAGCAATGTGTCGTTCTTGAACTCCTTGAACACTTTCACTAAGCGCAAAGGTCTGGGAAACACTGATGGAGGCTGAGGCAAAGATGCCATTTAGTACCTTTGTCAAAGGCCGATATTCTGGATGCCATCCTATGCAACATGCGCCAGGTGACCCTGCTTGGCAAGGGGGTTGGACCAGATGATCTCCAGAGGTCCCTTCCAATCTCAGACATTCTGTGATTCTGTGATTCCTTGATGTCCTGGTTTCAGTTAGGACAGAGTTAATTTTCCTCTTAGTAGCTGGTAGGGTGCTACATTTTGGATTAGGATGAGAAGAGCGCTGATAACATGCTGATGTTTTAATTGTTGCAGAGCAGTGCTTACACCGGGCCAAGGACTTTTCGGCTTCTCGCTCTGCCCTGCCAGCGAGCAGGCTGGGGGTGCAGCAGGAGCTGGGAGGGGACAGACCCAGGACAGCTGACCCAAACTGGCCAAAGGGCTATTCCATACCATCTGACGTCATGCTGAACAATATATAGGGGTGGCTGGCCGGGGTGGGGGGGCTGGCTCCTTGGGGATAGGCTGGGCATCGGTCAGCAGGTGGTGAGCAATTGCATTGTGCATCATGTGTTTCCTACATATTATTATTATTATTATTATTATTATTAATAATAATAATAATAATTTTACTGTCTTAATAAACTGTCTTTATCTCAACTCACAGGTTTCACTTTCCTGTTTCTCTCCCCCATCCCAGAGAGGGAGGGGGGAGGGTGAGTGAATGGCTGTGTGGTGCTTAGCTGCCAGCCGGGTTAAACCACAACACCTGACCAGGTTCATTTAGATATTCTGCATGAGTTATTTAAAGATTATTTGTTTTCTTATTTATGAGAAGTGTTGCCCAATTTTTCATGTTGATTGACTAGTCTGTAGCACAGTCCCACCATGTTGCCACCTTCACTGACCTCTCCTCTGATCCTCACCCACAAACACATGCCCAGCCTGTTGTCCAAACCATATAAGAGCTCCACACATCTCAGATGCCATTTTACATAGAGGGATACTCCCCTTCTCATTTTCCCTGCCTGTCTTTCCAAAGAGTTTGTATCTGTCTGTTGCAGCATAGCAGTCAGGAGAACTATCCCATCACATCTAAATTATTCCTGCAGTGTCATAGTTCTGTGACCATGTGCCTTCCTTCCCATTTCCCAAGCTGTATGCGTTTGTGTGCATACACTTGAGGAGGGTGTATTTTCCTCCTGTTATATCATTCTCTTGATCCTATCACTCTGTACATTTTGCTTTCCAAGCAAATAATAATGTCACTGATTCACCCACTAAGACAGAATATGCACTAGAGGGACCCTTCATGTGTTCCAGAAAGTTAATTCCTGTATTTGTATGCTATTCACCCCAGCTAACTACTTCTTTCTATATTCTCTGAGATCATATCTCCTGCTCCAGGTCACTTCTCCCCAGTTGTTGGCCGCAGGCATGTACTCACATCAAAACCAATACTAAGGGTGAAAAAGATTCTTATCTATTTCATAAATTCCCATATAGGCCATACACAATCTAACACTTCTTTTAGTCCATAAAAACATATGGTATGTTATATGAATAGTTAATATTTAATCATAGATTCCCTTACATTTTATGGCCACAGTGAGTAAAACATCTATCTACAGGACTGTACAGAGACTAAAACAGATTAAATATGTAATTACTATATTAAATAAAATAGCAATTCCCCTGAAATAATAATCTGTCTCTTGGTGAGGCTTGGGAGGAGATTGGGTTGTCTATAATGCATTCAAGCATAGATTAGCTGGCAGCTGGAATTACAGCTACCTCATACAGGAGTTGTACAGAAAAAATATATGGCAGTCTAGTGAAGGGAAATAGAAACATATGATCTTTTATGGCATTCACGGATAATTATTGAAAATATGCATTTTTTTTTTTTTTTTTTCTTACTACACAGCCAATGCACCAAGTTCAAAATGTCATGGAAAAGAGAAGTCTCAGCAAAATAAATTTTATCTCTTTTTTCCTGATCTGTGAATACTACTAACAATGCACATTATATCTCAGGGTAGGTCTGTTGGTTCAAATCATTAGTCACAGTCTGACTTCTCACAGGAATAGGAAATCAAATTATGGTGAGTAATGAAAGAAACTCAGTATTGGTGCATAAGGTTCTATTCTGCAACCCAGAGAGCTCATTTTATATGATATTCTAAAGTGAGCTTAATGGTGGTGAAAGTTGCTGGACTGATGTTTTAGAAAAGAAATGGATTACAGGTGTTGCATGGGCAACCCCCGGGCCCATGTCACAGCTTTAGCTGCATCCAGGGATGACAGCTCCATTAGTGAAAAACAAGTTAGTCATGTACTCCTGCAATCTTTGTTTCCCATTTGGCAAAGTTATTTTTTGTCTTATGTGCTGTACTGGCAAGGAAGAACCTTTATGCAGTGCCAAGTCATGTCATCTCTACACTCCATAACCTGGTGCCACAGGAAGGTGGTCTGGACCTTCTAACCCTTAGTCAGTTGTGTGAGGAGCAAGGAGCAGAGCAAAGGCTGGGATACCATGATTTAGTCTGATACTGTGTCACCTTGTAGGATCTTACAGCCTCGAATAATGTTCCTTCTTATCACGCTATTCAACTGCTTTGGGCTCATCTCCTGCTACCTTACCCATCATGAACTAAAGCAGGAAACAAACAAACAAACAAACAAAAAACACAAGAGGCCTGCTAATAGAGCCAGTAAGGTTAGTGGCAATGTTAGCATTAGCTTTGGTTACTAAAGTGAATATTTATGTCACAAAGGAAAACCATGATCTCTTATAGCCCCATATACAGTCTTAACAGTGCTATTGTTCATAATTGTATCTGCTGTTACAGTTACAGCATGTGCAGTCTTTAAAAAAAAATGGCTAAGTGATGTTTGATTAGGCAAAGTGATGCATGCAGACATTTATTCCCTGCACTTCTGCTGGATATGTGAAGGGAACAGCATGGACTGGATTTTCACAGTTGCTTTCCTTTCTTTCCCCTTGCTTGGGGCAGAGGTGATGGTAACTCAGAGAACTTCACTGTAATTGAACCAGGGGGGATGATTGGACTTGAGGAATGTGCCTGCAAGAAAGGATGAAGTCTGAGCATGAATGTGAACTGAAGCTTGCTGAGCCAGCTGGTGCTGCTGGACCTCCTGTCCATGGCTACAGATGAAGCTTCTTACTGCTCTCAGTGAAGTGCCAGTCTTTGGTCATCTGCTGTAATGAGTTCAGCTCCAGCTGTGCCCAGTACATTCAGACTACTGGCAGGAGATCTTGGCTCTGTGTGCGGGGAGCAGCAGGCACCAGAGCTCTGGCTGAGCCTCAATATTGTCATCAGTACAAGCGTTGTTCAGAAAAGGTTTAGATCTAGGCTTAGCCAGAGAGAAAAGCATATCCTAGCTAGCTCCCAAGGCATCCCCTTGCTCCAGTAGGAGTATCAGAAGGAAAGAATAGTGTTTAAATAAAAGAAGTCAGCCTAAGAGCTTCGGAACTGTGGAAAATAGGTTGGAGGGAAATAAATTGTACGACCAAAACTCAGTGAATCTAGATGAGAATTTATGGTACTGTTTTGATTGATAAACTAGCCTAGACAGGTATACAAATTTGCTCATGGACTATGAAAATACTTTCATTTGTTATTTCTAAGGCATTCTGAATGTAGAACAGGTATGACATACCAAGATATCATGAAAACTTCTCTTAACATCTCTTTCCTTTCAAAAAAAGATTTTTATTAGACAGGATCTAGAAATCTTGATACAGAAAACATAACATATAACAGTCATCGTGGTAAAAGCACAAAGGGAAAATGCTGCAACTCTGAAACCACATTCTTAATCCTTCATACTCTTCTTGATGCTATTCCATGATGTGGCCATTGTACTCTGCTGTTTCGATATGCTCTGAATATGCAGCTTTTTTATATTGTTCAAGTTTATTGATTATTTTTTTGGAAAAGAATGCTGAGAATGATTAAGACTTTAATAATCCCATAGAGAGATTAAAAATATTAAGGAAGCAGATTTTTGTTCTGTGAGAAAATCTGGCCTTTCAGAATTTACGTCCGTTTCCCTGGACAAAAAGCCCAGTTTCTGAGGAATGGAAATTTTGGAATTTGATTCTGGAATACTGAAACAATGTTTTTTTGTTTGTTTGTTTTTGTTGTTGTTGTTGCTGTTTTGTTTTGTTTTTCTTCCCTAATAATTTTTCTAATAATTTCTAATATATTTTTTCTAATTTTTCTAATAATTTTATTTCTAATAATGCTAAAACATTTTCCTTCAATGTTGAAAAACTATTTCATGGTGTTTTATAAAAGGATATTATGAAATACAAGGTATGTTGAATACAATGCAAGATGAATATTATCATATGAAAGACAAAGCATGAAACTTGAAAGTGAGTGATTAATTTTAATTTTGCTCTGATATAATTATTTCTATTACATTTGAGTGAAGTTGATTAAATCCCGTGAGCTTTCCAGTCGCTTACATGGTACTCTCCCATGGAAATTGTTCTGTTTAAAGTTTTTGGCCAGCTCTAATCACCAAAAGTTACCTTTTTTCTTCATTACAATCTAGGGAAATTACCTTATTTTCTTTTTCTCTAGACAGTCCTGAAACAGCTGGCAGCAAAGATGACAAAGGTACTGACAGAAAAGTTATTTTTTTCCTCCTCATTTTGATGTTATGGATCGATGTCCATTCCGGTAGCAGCCTCAAAACCATAGATCACCTAGCGCGTGACTTCCAAGTCAACAAGAGACATTTACAGGTTAGCAAATGTGTTCATTTCCCCCTTTGGCAATTCAACAGGGATTCTAGCCATCTGATTCAGCGAAGCACATATGGTAAATACTTAATGGAATATAAATCTTGAGAGCACACCTTGAAATTTAATGAGATTTTCAATGGGGCTCAGGTTCCTGTTTTTCAAAAGTGCTTTTGAGAATTATATCTATTGTAACCCTCTGACAGTTATTTATGATTTTAGGCATGCATATACTCAAACGTTTAACCTATCCCATCTGTGTTAAATCTAGTTTTATATCTGAATACCAATGTTAACTGCTCACTGACCTACAGATATAATTAAATTGCCTTTATTCATCGTGGATTTTATTACCTGACCTTATGACAGACATCAGAATGTGTATGAAGATGTCTTTTTATTATTTCTGCCACATTACTATATGGTTTAAAAATATTTTAAAAGACACTATGACATATTTTGATTTTCATTAATACTACTTGGCCACAAGGGATGAATTCCAGAAAATAATTTTTATGGATTTACTTTTACCATACAATATGTCTCAGGTTTTGTATATCTTTAATATATTCTAAAGCCACATTCGTCTCCTGGGTGTCTGAAAGTTTTAGAGATGTGAGCCTGCAAAAAGGCCCTTTGTTTTTAGGTGTTTGAATTACTTCAGTCGGTGCAGCTGCTCAAACTGAAATGGTTAAAAAATAGATTCCAGACCAGTGGAGGCTAACAGCAGAGTGAAGATGGTTTTCCTTTCTTATATTGGAGCTGTGTGAAATAGGAGCAAAACATCATTCAGTTGTAATCTCCTTTAGCCAGTACACCTTCTGAGACTTGTCAGATTGCGGGAGGGCACAAAATCCAACCTTCCAGACAGCCGTTCACTCCTCAGATGTCTGTGCTGGATGAAGTGATTGCTGATCCCCATGCTGTTTGCTGCTGTCATTTTGCTGGAAGTTACTGCCCCCACAATTTTGCAGCAGAGTGGTTAATGTGAAGGATTTCTAATATGATACAGAGGAAAAAACAGCTGGGTTAGCTAAACAGTTTGTTCTCTCTCACTTCTCTCAGTTCTCTCTCTCTCTCTTTTTTTTTTTTTTATTTTTACTTTTTAAATTATAGTAGAGACGTGTGCTTCTTTAATAGACTTCTGTAGTGGAAAATGTCTGGCTCTCAATTACACTTTCCTTCAAGCTTAGCATTGTGAAAGATAAAGCATCAAGAAATCTTTAAAAAATACAAAATCATTCTATTCCATTTAATGGGCATGCCTAGAAACCAACTCCTTGTAGGCCATCAAAAGAGTATAGCACTGTATGTTGTGTGTGTATGTCTAGGGATAACCTATTTAAAGGAAAACATCAACGTCTTTAACAACTTTTGAAGGTTATTTTCATAACACACTAAGACAAAAATAAAAGATATATTACGAGTCAGGGCACTGACATCTGTATAGGTATGTGCGACAGCTAGGAGGGTAAAGATCTGAATCCAGGTCTCTTCTCTGATCAGGATCAAAGATTGTTCTTATTAATTCCTCAGCATTTAGCTGATCAAGATTGCAGAAGCTATGTTGCCTGCACCACCAGTTCACCATCTGATATAACTAAGCACTGTGGGCTCCAATGTCAAATGATTAGACTTCCATTTTTTTTTACAAGCTACATGAAAGAAATCACAAAATGTGGGGATAATGATGCCAGAATATTTTCCCACTTGCCAGAAGAAACCCAGGAAAGTCATGAAGAGTTAGGGAATGCCCACAGCTTTCCACCAGTTTTTATTCTTTATTCTTACTTTGAATCCTTATCAGATATTAGGAAACTATCATCCTTAAAAAAAATAATCCACCATCTTCCTTGCTCTTTTAAAAAACAATTTAGTTCTCATTCTGAAAGAAATGTGAACTTTCATTGTTAGCTACACACAAAATAAATAACCTCATCCAGAATTTTCCTCAATTGTTCTCTTTTTCTTGGTGCTTAAACTCAATATGTGTGAGTACTTGGTCTGTGACTTAGAGAAAGTAGATGCTTAGCATGGCTATTTGGCATTCCCATGGGATGTTGAAACACACGTTTGAATCAGAGAAAACAAAATGAGGGCATGTGCCTAATACCTAAGTGATATTACTCATAGCCTGCTGTTTGAGGGGATGTGTGTGTCTTTATAACACTTTATTTCACACAGTAACATTTTGAGACATACTCTCTGGTGAAATATTCCTTGAGACTCTCCTCCAGAAAGATTCAAATTTGATAATTTAGCTTTCAAATTAAAAACAATAGCACTGAAAATTTCCAAACAAATTAAATCCCTAATTAATTCAGTTTCAAATGAGGACAGAATATGCATTCTGTGTTTGTAATAACAGTGTTTCTGCACAACATGAATTTTTTAATCAGAATTTTTTCTTCCCATCTTAGCTGAAACATTTTTCAATTCCATTGTTTTATCTCTTCTTTCTGTATCTTTTTCAAATTTGCAAGTGCATGCATTTACAAATTAAAGTGCTTTTAACTCCTCCTTTGCTCGCATGGAAGGGTCACTTTTCAATGAAGTAGTAGGATCGTATCAGAACAACAGAAGTAACACATACATTTTATTTATATATATATTATATGTATATGATATATATGTAAAAAACGTATCAACTGTTTCTGTTTAACTTTTGAGCTTTTATGGCTCTGTTTGTTCTACTAAAAGTGGTACTGAAATACTTCAGGTTGTCTTTCTGATCATTGTTAAGCTGATGTTTGCAGCTGCACTGAGATTATCTTTGTGTTTCCTTTGGTTCCTGACTTTTAAAAATTGTCAAAATTGTTTTCAAGTAATAACAGTGACACTTTATTTAATAAGTAGACTTGATTAGTTTCCAAGACCTTTTTCTAATCTTTCTGCCCTGGATTTGTCCTTCTCTGTTGTGTTCTTTAAGGATAATTTTAAAATTATTATTATTATTTTTAAGCATTTTATAATTTTTCTCAACTTCCTTGCAGTTTGTATGTGGTTTAATGGTGGACTGTTTTTTAATAAAGCTAAATTTATTTTTCAAATGGATGTTTAAGAATGATAATCACAGTACTTCTTTGCATTCATGGAATATTTCATATGAGAATGTGCTGTTAGTTTAACTGTCACACTGAATTTCAGGAAGACATGTTTCTTAAAAATTAAATGTCTCATACAAGAATGCTGCCAAGCTACCCAATTGTTTTTAAATTAATAAATATTTGTAAAATCAATATTTTTTCAGATCCATAGTTTCTGGAGAGTTTCTCACTTTTACAGAGTTTCTTGATCCATTTTGGATGCTTTCAGAGTACAGTTTGTAAACACATAACAACTTATCTCATCTCTGGATGACTTTAAAGTATTTTTTTGACAGCACAAATTATAATCTAGCAGAGACTTTTTCTTTTTGACAAGTTTTGTCTTTAAACAGCAAAACTGTTTAATTTTTGTCAAATGAATATTCATTGGGAATTTCTTCACTTCATGTATACCAGATATTTTGCCTTGTGTAGGTTCCAAAAGGTTAAGGAAGAAACATTACACATTTTTTTTTCACATTATGGTTTAATTTTTGAACATTTTAAAATACATTATTTCAGTTTCTCAATATGATTTTTCTTTCAAATTTATAGTACTTTGCTTTCCCATAATATTCATAGATGAAACTTAACAGGAAATTTGAAAAAAAATAGGAAATTAATCAATAGGTTTGGCCCAAACACAAATTAACCTTTATAAACAATAAAGAAATAGGTATATGTAATAGCCACCTCATGCAATTTATAAAACGAACAGCAACATTCTTGTAGTAACTGAACTGCTTACAAAGTCACCTCATAAAGTTTTAGAGAGAGAAAAGACAGCATTCAATATTACAAGATGGCACCTGTATCACATGCACAGGATCAGGCAACTCATTTCCTCTTAATCCTCTACTGCAATACAGTCCCTAAAAGAGAGATTGATTAGCAGGTCAAACTGGGAAAGTCTGAGACTAATCACTCAGTTAAACAAAATAAAATAACTTTGCTTTGCCCAAAGGTTTATAACCTTTTGATATTTGCATTTTGGAATAAGAAAATGAAAGATTTTTTTAAGCTATTATGCAAGTGGTTTTCTTTTTTTAACTAGATTTATTTTTTTTTCAAGAGTATCTGTGCCAGAAATGCTATTAGTGGGATACACCATGAGATTTCTGACTAATCATAAATAATTAACACAGCTGAAACAGTGAAGACCAAGTAATCTATGAGTGAAGAAAACTGTGATCAGTTGATTCATAATTAAGAAAACCTGCAAAAGTAAATTTGAAGAAATGGTGATCTATTCATGGTTGTTCAGGGACAAAGAAAAGAGATAAACTTCCTTAGATAAATTATTAATGATCAGTTATTTGCTCAGCTTTAGTCAGAGTACATCTTGTGACAAAATTAGATTTTAATCACAATTTCTTTAAATTCCAAATGAAGCATTCAGCATTCAGAGATAGTAAAAAATATCAGCTTCTCAGTGATTAGGGGCTGGTTCTGCTGCACTGAAGTCACTGGAACTATTTTTAACCAATTTCAATTAGAGTAGGGTCAAACTGCTGGGACTTTATGATTCTCTGTGGTCTGCTACATTTGCACCATTTTTTTTTGTCCTCCAATTGAGTTTCTCATGATTTAAAGGAGAATGTGCACAAGCAACTAGAGCACTGAAACAATAATGGGGAGAACTATTATTTTTTATTTCTTGCTAACAAACATAGAAAGAGGCTTTATTGGCTGTATTGCTTACTGGTCATCTGGTTTACACCATGATCAGTATGAGCTGGTTCTTCAACTTTCATAAATTATGTCACACCTTTGTCTACTGTGGGGTGATGGCAATTTTCATGAGTTCATGCTGTGACATGATTTTTTTTTTCTGTCATTTAAATATAATTGACTGGAGAGGGAGTCAAGTTGGCCAGTGGAATCTCATTAGACAATCTTTCTTCCTAATGTGAAGAGTAGCAGCCAAATGCTATAGGTACATAGCAATTTTATATGACAACTTTAATTCAAATGTTGTCAATTCCAAAATCTTTATGGAGAATAGTAAAGCTGGGAGGGCTAATCTACATGTTGGTTTATACCTGGTGGGTGTATACAGTGTGTACATATTAGTTGTTCTTTCCAAATGCAGTTACTTTTGCCTGTATCAGATTTCCACACAGTTGTAGAACAGAGAACATATTTTTCTTATTGCAGAAATAGAAGCTTAACTAGCCATTTTAACTAGCCATTTGGCAATTAGTAGTTTTGAAATTATAAACAGCTCTTTATATATCTCATCTGAAAAAGTTTATAAAGTTTATGACTGTGATTCTTTTTTCCATCTTACAATGTTATTTATTGGGTAAGTACTTAGACACTACAGAAGAGAGAACCATCTGATCATCTACATAAATGTAAACTGTATGAACAATTAACAACAAAAATATCAAATCTTAAATGTACTGAAGATCTAAAAGTGACTTGATTTGTAATTTTTTCTACAAAATACTCATATCAACTATTAATACAGCAATCACTCCTATGATTATTCTTTAATCATGGAAGTTTGGAAAGTTTTATATAGTTAGACTAATGGTATGTTAAATCACATTTTTATTTAGATATTCTAGCTGCTGGGAAATTAATGCCAAACATGATTTATCATTCACCTTTACTATGTCACCTTCCAGCTGTACACTAAATCATCTCCACTGACTTAAGATAACTTACAAAACCTCAGCACAACTTCAAATACAAAGATGTATATATATATATACACATTTATATACATAGGTATACATAAATATAAATGCACTCTGCATATATATGAGCAAAAGTGTAATATAATACACACCGGAGTAGTATTTAAGCTTTATTTTAAGATTGCCAATTGAAGCAAGAAAAAGTTAGGAAATCCAAATTTAGGTAGACCTGCAACTGGTTTTGGCTTAAAGCGCTCTCCTTTAAGAGTACGATCACTCTTCTTTTGTTGCCCAAAGGAGAACTATCTCATCTGGTATGCTCAGTGCTCTCAGTGAGTGGCTGTTTCATATCTGGTATTTCTCTCAGGGCTTGTTTACTACATAACATTAAAATCCAGCTCTAACAATAGTTACTAATGTGTTCAGGAGCCATTCTGTGATACACATTATTAGAATGTTCAGACAACAGTTGTTTTATTTTCACAAAATATTTGCCTAGTGAAAGGCTGGCATTATCCCATTTTAGAAACAGTGAACTGAAACATTTTGATATTGATCCTAATGATTATCCACTAATTGTAGCAGATCCACTTTGTGTTATCTCTTTGCCCACTTTTCAGAGTTCTGAGTATTCTACAACATTTCTTCAGTTCAGAGGCTCCTACTGATTTAATTTGCAGCTATTAGTGCTCAAAACCTCATCAAATTCAGATCTGAATCTCAAGCTGAAACAAACAAACAAACAAACATTTGGGTTGAAATTAATTTTATTTATTTATTTATTTATTTTAATTATCTATTTAATAATTAAGCATCCAAACTGAACTAGCTTTCTAAACTTCTACTTTGTCTAGTCAGTGGAGTGGCAGGAACCTCAAGAGACCCAGTGCCTCCATCAGTTAGAGAAGAGTTTTAGAACAGAATGAACTGCCTTTTGGAAGTGCCTCCCACTGACAGCAGAGAAAACCTAGCTAACTAGCTGAGAAAATCTACCTTGCTTCTAGACTGAAGTTAGGTGAGGTATATCTTATTCCTTGAGAGGTCAAATGTGCAAAAGTTAATAGTTTGGTCTAGTTTGCTGTATAAGGATAAGAACTTCCAGAGGATTATTTATGCCATTCAAACTTGTAAAAGTGCTGTGAAGAATTGCCCTCTAGAAGTGCCTGTTTCTCCATTGACTACAGACACTTTAAACATCTAAATTGAAAGAAAATGAACCAAACATTTACTGGTTGCCTTTGATGACTGTGGCTGTAGTGATTTGCTCAGCATGCAGGAATCCTGATGAAGAAATAAAATGCTTCTACAAAGTGTTATTCAACTCAGAGAACAACTTTCATAAACAGGTTATCATTTCTCTTCGTATCATCTCCTGTCCTGTTCAATACATGGATTTCATTGCCTTCAGAAAAAGAAGATGTTCCAAGGAGAACAACCTCCTTTCTTACTCTTGATCCTGAGGGGGAAAGAGACTTCAAAAAGTGGTTCAGACAACGTTCATTACAGCAGTTCCTAAATTCAGAGAGCTTATACCTCCAAACAAAATTTAGCAGGCTTTATGTGTGTTTTTTCTAGGCTTTTAAAAAAAGTCAGTCTGTTTTAATAAAAATATTCAATTATTGAGCATTGTAATTCTCTGCTATGAGCATGTCCTGAAGACTAAGGAGAAAGGCAGAATTCTTCACAGGCAGGTGTCAGGGAAGGCAAGAGTGACTGAAAAAAAAAAAAAAAAAAAGCCCGAGAGCCTTTTCTGTTTAATGGTAGAGAATTAAGTAAATTTCTTCTTTAACTTCCACATTGATATTTCATAAATATTTGTAACCATATTGCCTTCTTTGTAAGTTCCAACTAACTACTTGCATTTAACCTGGTTTAAATTAAGAATGATTTCAAAGTATTTGGGCAAACCAAGACATTGAATATCACAAAGGAGAGTCACTATGAGTGACTACCTACTTCAAGGTAATCCTGGAAAACTCTTCAGAGCATCAAAAGTATTACAGAAAGTGACCATATGGAGAGCTGGTATTAGAAAAGTCAGAAGAACAAATGACTACCAGTTCTCTTGGATATATCATTACCTTCGGTATATACAGGAAGATATTCAGGAGAAGTTTGCTATCAAAATAGTTCTCCTTGGGGAGTTTGTCACACTGGCATGACTCCACAGGGTATCAACATTTGCCTAACCCACCTAGAAGGGAATTTAAGCATTTATTCCAAAAACTGGAGTGTTATGCATTTTTCTATAATATCTGGATATGATAATTTTAAGCTGTTATAGTTCAATGACTTCTTCATTGACTTCAGTCACAAATGTATTAAACATCACCATTTAATTAAGTGCCATGCTTCAATATCTCCCCCTGTCTCCCAGCTTCCTTTTCCATCACAACCAGCTTCTTGTTTGATTTGCTTTTCTTCTCTGCTAACTGCTTTTTTCCCTCCCGACTGGTTAAAAATGACCAAAAATTTTGCCAGAGGAGGAAAATACAAGTCACATTGAGGTAGACATGTGCCACATGAAATCTCGCTTAATGAACTGTATTCAAGTGGAAGCAAGGTTGACAGCTCTCAAACTCATTGTTTGGAGGGGGTAACCCTAGTAGGCAGCTAAGCACTATGAAGCAGCTTGCTCACTATCCCAAAGTGGTATGGAGCAGAGAATTGTAATAGTAAAAGTGAGAAAGCTCATGAGTAAAGGTAATAACAGTTTAATAGGTAAAGGAAAAGTTGGGTGCATGAGCAAAGCAAGATTTAGGGATTCATTCAGTACTTCCCATTGGCAGGCAAATCATTCCCTTGTGCACACCACTGCCTTTTGTTTCTGTCCATACTATC
Source organism: Anser cygnoides (assembly GCF_040182565.1). Classification (NCBI taxonomy): domain Eukaryota; kingdom Metazoa; phylum Chordata; class Aves; order Anseriformes; family Anatidae; genus Anser; species Anser cygnoides. The sequence goes on from NC_089875.1 coordinate 98,389,495, forward strand.
CTTCAAGTTTTGTAACTATGCTTCACATCTCATGGGTTTGTTGAATGCCTGCTTCTAGAATCTCACAGTCCATAGAGTTCTGTCTAATGGTAATAAACAACCCCACAAACCTTTTTCTTCTACTCTACCTGTTAAAAATTTTCTTTCAAAATTTAAATTTTCACAGACACAGAATACAGCAGCATTCCATTGTAACTTCAAATACTGCCTTCAGATACATAGACCTCATGGTAACGATAATGTATATTTTCTTGGAACTCTGCAGAACCAGCAAAGAGATCTTCTTAATTTCCCAGAAAGATCAACTTGCATCTCAGAAGAGCTTACAACATCATACTTTAAAATTATGACATTTTAAATATACAATAGCCATTTAGGTAATTTTAGAGGATTATTGGGCTCCCTCTACCCTAATCCTGAGTACATCTAGATACATAAGTAAGCAAGGCTTTAAAAGAGGAGACATATAAATAGCTAGCACCAATGACATTTTTAAAAACTGTCTGAAACAATCTAGGGTATCAGGATTTTTTACCTTTGTAGAGTGGCATTTGCGGAGTGCAGAATGATGTGATAAACAATTTTATCAGGTTTCAGCCAGCGTGGCCTCCTTCACCTGCAGGGTGGAACGAAGCCACCTGAACTCAAATCAGCAGAGTTTCCAGAATACATTTTCCCACCTAACATGTACATATTTAATTTTATTATTAATAAAAATTAAATAAAATTAAAAATATAGACAAGCTGTAACAGCTGGCTTCATACTCACAAAATAAAGCCCCCATATTTTGAAATTGCTTTATCCTAGCTACCCAAAATAAACCAGATATTTTCTATGATCTCTAGTTCTTAAGCTTAACTGTCCTGTGCCCTTTGTGTGCTCATATCTCTCAAAAATTTGTGGCAGCTGAAGAAACATTCACAATGGTTTTGAAAAATAATGCCTGAGAAAACAGCTTTACAAATCTTCTTGAACTTTGCAGACATTGTAGCATCAGAATATGAAATGAGTAAATACTCAGAGGCAAAAAAAGTAAATTTTACTTTCCTGAATTCCCCTTCATCACACTGGGAGAGCACTAGTAGTTGTGAAAGTCCCATTTCCCTGTGAGTACTGCGTGATGAGCACCTTCACTTGGACATGGACAGAAGAGAGGAATCAGCTTCTGTGAAGAAACTGGTTCACAAATATGCATATATTACAATTTCCTTCCCATTCTAATGTTCAGTCCTACCTTTCTCTATGATAAAAGAATAAGAAATTCAAACGTATGAAGATTTGAAAGTGATAAGGAAAGCTGTTATTTGAGTCATTTTTGAGGCACAGGGCATTTCCTGGCATAAGCCCATTCTGATCCATGTAATTAGAGATTGCTTTTCCTGAGAACAGTCTCATGTGGTCAGAAACCAAATGAGCCATTGCAAAAGAGTGGAGTAGCCATGTTGAATTGAGAGCTCCTATTTACATTGAGTTGACTAGCACTGTGGGAGAGGAGTAGTAACCCTGTCTTGGGATTGTCGTTCTATGGGAAATAAAAATGCCTGGAGTTTGCCAGCAGTCTCATTATGACTCTTCAAGGTAGAAATAAATTCAGTTTATACTACTGAAATGCAACGATCAAGAAAACGATCATATTTAGAAAGTGAATTGTAGGGAATCAATATTATGCCTAAAACCAACATTTGCTATCTTCAGTATGAAAGCTCCAATGACATTTCACTCTGATTTGGCTTTGCAGTGGTATCTGTATTTCCTCCATTTAGCAAGCTTTTTCAGAGGTGTATAAGACACTGCCACAAACTACTCAAATAGTAAAACCAGGAAGGTATTGCACCAAACTCTGTGATGTTCAGGCAGTGGAAGAAAATAAAACCCATCTTAAAACAGGACTTCTGCCAAATAAATGTTTCTGTCTTTTCAGATCCTCTGAAGTGTAAATAAACCTGTTTATAGAATTTGAATGCACATATTGCTCACTGTAAGATAAACAAAGATTTGCATCGGTTTATGAGCCTAGGTATATAAAGATTTTATGACATAAACCTTCATAACTATTCCTTATAATAACTTAGAAACAAAAACAATGGCTAGTGTGTGATTAGTTCTTGATAATGAGTAGAGAAGATAGCATATAAACATACTGAGTTAATAACATTGTGGGATACAGTTTGCTGAAATATGGGGGTACTAAAAATAAGCAAACAATAAACCAGCTGAATTAAATGAGAAGGCAAGAAGAGTTTGGCCAAATCCAGAAAGAGTTTAGAGTAAAGGAAAAAACAAACAAAAACCCAAAAAACATAGCTCAACAAATCCAGAGAGATGAAGGAAGATTTTTTCTCCCCATCACCAAAGCTTTTTTCACTGAATGTCAGTTTTTCCTGATGTAATTTTCTTATGCAACTTTAATGCTTATTTCTTGTCCAAAGTGAGTTCCCAAGTCAAGGCTCCTTTGATGAGAAAAAATCCTTATATAAACCTTCAGATAAACAAATCAGAAATCTGTTATTTCAAATATATAAGTAAAATTTCTGATTGTTAATGGAGTCTACAAGCAAAATCTAGCGAGATATCCTAGGTATCTGGGACACAAATATGAAGATTGTTTTCTTACTTTACTCATTCTGTGCTGGCAAGCTTATGACTTAATTCTCTGTTTCATAACTGTTGTGAGTTTTCAAAAGCCCCAACCTTGAGAGTCATGCTGTCTGCAAATCCTCAGCTTTTCTTGAAGTATATTTTTACAACTTCTAGTCATCATAACCGAAAAAGAACAAAAAAATTAAAATCTTTCAACATTGAAAAAAACTAAATGGTAAATGGAATGATCTCAAAGTGCTTGTAATTTTATTTCATGAATTTATCTAAGACTAAGACTATGAAAAGGCAGTATTAGAGTTATCAAAGAGATTTATTGAGAGTGAAGATGGAGAGATACTAAGAGTTCATGTGATTTAGAGAAAGCTTAGCATAAGTTCTCTGTGTACACATTAACTATGGAGCTTCAGGGCAGAGAAATTTTTTAATTTCTCTTCAGATTTTTTTTTTGTCTGTAAGGAGAGTAGAAGTTAATTGGTTTATAGTACCAATTTTCATACTAGTACTTTTGCTAGAAACAGGAGCTGAGAATGGGAAGGGCATCACTTCCACATCAGTCTGAGATAGAAAGACAGAAGGATAAAGACCTTCTTTGGCAGTGTTCGTCTTCCTTTTTTATTCTATATCTCTATAAACTTTAGCTTGTCTTCTCTGTCTGTCACGATTTAGACTGTATAGCCATTTGTTCCACATTCTCCTCTCCCCAGGGACTGCACTTTAATTCAGTGATAGCAAGCAGTGTATGTAGGCATCAAGACTTTTTGTCACTTTCTAAACTTCATCACAAAATTATTTTCTATTAGAAAAGCAAAGTCTCTGCTTTCCAAATAGCTGGAGTCAAACTCAGAACATTGCTTGAGACAGAAAGTGGATGTAAAATAGTACCTGCTCTTATGTCCTTGCAATGCTTAGGAGACAAAGTGGCACAAAAAAAATGAATGCCCTACTTGTTCATCTGTATCGGGAGTTTGGCTTAGATAACAGATAAATGCTCTGGTCTCAGTTTCAATTGAACACTGTCAAATTAACACAGGCCACTATATCAGTTGTCAACTTAGTCTTTGTTCCAACAAATGACAGTTATGAGCAGCTACTCATATTTTTTTTTCACACCCCAAGAGCACGTGATGACGTGGTGTTCATACATAGTGAGATGCAATGTACCACTGGGAATAGTTTCCTCTGTGAAAAACCTGTCACAGCCATGAGAAGTCATTACTGATGTGGCTACACAATTGTATGAACAGAATATGGGTGCCTTGGGAGCTGAGCACAGCTTGAGATAAACCCAAGTGAGAAAAAAGATACAGTTCTGTTTTCTCATTGTGACACATCACTTGCAAGAATATGTTTAGGATGGAGCAGAAAATGGAAGTCCTGACCACTTTGGTCATTAAAGAAGCTGTGACATTTTATAAAGTGACTTACAAAGAATAGGAATTTGACGCCTTGTGTTCTGAGAAAATCCATTTGGAAAAATTGTATTCTCCCTAGCAAAACTACTCCTGTAGTTTCAATTGCCCGTAACATTCTGCTTTATTACTACCCTTGATTATTCTCTATTGCTCATGAACACTGCTAACTTCCCTACTTTCATTCAGAAGTAAATGTGTTTCACTGGTGGGTGAAATGATTGCCATATATATTAAGGGATATTATATCTTTGTTCAATAGATTAAAGATTCCATTAAACACAGTATTTTCTCCCTGTAGAGATACTAACAAACCATAATTAAGTTACTTTTCAATCTTTATATATATATATATATAAGCAAAAACGATTCCTTTATGTATCGTGGTAAGGCATTTTCTTCAGTTCTTGAATAATTCTAAAAGCTCTTTCCTGTATGCTTTCAGAAGTTTCAGTATCGTTTTTCTTTTTAAAGAAAAAATGCAATGAAGCCATGTACATATTTTTGAAGTCAATCTCAGCAGTTACAACAGAACTGTATGTATAGATTTCTCGAGTGAGTCCCAGCAGTGCATCACACAGAGATGAAATCATTCCTCAAATCCCAGTCTGAACATTAGCTTTTTCTGCCCATGTTGCATGCAGGTTCATGCTCTAGTACTAATTTGTAGTTACTCAAACTATTTTAGAAGCCTTATCTTCCAGGTGACAATGTTTTACTCTGTAGAGATGGCCAGCATTCCTAGTTCAGTATATACCTTGTAATCACCTGTCATGTTTGTCTGGTAATAAAGCCACATTGACTATAATTAACAACAACACAATAGTCAGTAAAACAGTAATATTTTTCAAAGAAAAATCACCCGAAGAATCTTAGTTACAACAAACATCACAACTCTCGGTATCAGTTGTATGTTCTCAAACGCCAGATAGCTATTACCAGCAAATGTAGACCAAGCACAAAGGTAAATCTATCCTTGAGGAAACTTCAGCTCTGACAGGATGAAATGAGATTAAAGATAGACAGAAGGAGCTAGATTGACAAGACTGAATTAAGCTCTTTACTTCAAACACCGAAGGCTTTCTAAAATTTAGGTGCCAGTAGCATTTATAAGACCTTACTCAGCCAGCGCCTAAGCCTGTAAAAGTCTGTAGCTGCTAGAAAGCTGATCCCCAAAGGGATTTAGCCTGCCAGCTTTTAATTAATTGTCAGTCCCTAACTGAGAGTAATAGGAATGGTGAGTGCTTCAGATTCAGGACCTTAGAAACCTTTGTGAGCCTCAGTCCAAATGCTTAGATTTCATTGGCTATATCCATACATCACTAAATAAACTGGGAAATGGGGACACTGGTTAGTATCTCAGGGTCTCTCAGTCCAGTGTATAAGTCAAATGCACAAGTAGGACATTTTTTAGTGTATTTCATTTGAAACTCCCAGCAAGTGCCCTAGTCATACCAAAGCAGGAAGGAGAAAATAGTGATGCCCTCAGTGCAGCAATGCAGAAAGGACAAATTTAAATATGTTTGACTTAGAAGTGTTCTGTTTTTTTCCAAATTTTAAGTGGAGGTTACAGTGTTGCTTCAAACTTGAGTCTCCCAAAGTAGTGCTGAAATACAGGCTACAAGGTTGTTCTCAGCTTCACTATGTTTCCACCAGAATTTAGTTCTTTTGCATATTAAAAACACCTCATCAGGGGTGAATGAAGACAGGTCAAGATTAAAATTAAGATTAGCAGTTAAAACTTAGATTATGCAGTTAAAACTGATCTGCTTACGTGTCAGTATTCCAACAGTTGAACACTTACTGAAGGGAGAAAGTGCCACAATTTCTTTAGAATAATAATAATAATATGAGTATGTAGTATGAGTATGTATTATTTATCAATAATAAAATGAGTATATAGGATAATCAGCTCTAGGAAAGGGTTTCCAGCTGCAGATCCCAAGCAGAGGGAAGCACATCCTTCTCTTCTGGAAGTAAGCATTAACTCATCCACTCCTTGACATTTCCTGCAGATGGGTTTAAGCAGCTCCTTTCTGCAAAGTGGGTTCCTTTTTTAGTTCACCCCTTTTATGGGGCAGTTTGATTTCCTAATTTGTGGGTGTGTATCTAGTAACTTGCAAGGCATCTCACCCTTAGGCTTAGCCATATTTCTATTTATTCCCTTATAAAGCTAATCTTAGACACAACAGCAAATCATCAGTTCTGGAAAAAATATAGCAGGGAGGGAACTAACAAAGCACTTTGTAAGACTTTCAGTCACTTTGCTGACATGAAAGTGAGCATTGACAATTTTCAACAGTAATAGATCTGGTGTATTGTCTATCTCAACCTCTCACTTTTTACATTTTTATGTACAAAGGAGTGCATTCAAGCAAAGCACAGCTCTGAGTCTCCAAGTCTCCATTTGTTTCCAGAAATCAGACTGAGAAAAACTGTAGAAAGTACAGACAGGAGTGGTAGTAATGACAATAACATGACCGTTGGCACTGTTCATTTTTGTTGTGAAATAATAACTGGTTGTTCTTGCTGATTTTGTTGTGTTTGTTTTCATTGCTATCAATGTCTTTATTAAGTGCTTTGTTGTAGTGTCTTGTACTTCCCAGCCAGGAGTCGGGGACTCATTCTGATGGGTGCTGTATACAAGCGTCATAAAGAAAACATGCTTTAAGCAGGTTGTGATCCATGATTAAAATAAAAATGGGATAACCAGTGTACACAACAACAAATATGAGCAATCCCAAAATGACAATGAGGCAGTTCTGATTAGTGTAATAAGCAGAACTCACAGCGTACAGCCTGTCTGTCTACTGTTAACTGATTCACTAGTATTGTAGCACTGGTAGGTTTTAAGTAGCTGTTAAATGGAGGATATTGTGACCATGTAGAAGGAGAATATTTCTCTCTTTTCATGCCAGAGACCATTATCTCAAGTACAATGAGTTATAACTATGACATGGGTCAACCCTTGCTCACAGTAACACATCCAGCTTGAAAATATCCTAGACTCTCGTGGTTCTACGAATAGCAATGGCTGGTAATCGTCAGTTATATCAACTTGACCTGTCTCATCCACTTCGTCTTCTGCTAGTACGTGCATGTATATACAAGTTCATGGAAATTCTGCATCAATAAAATCTTTGCATATCAAGAAAAATCTATGGACAAGTTTCTCTAAGGATAAGGTAATGGTGGTGAAAATCAAGAGTGGCTCAGATAAAGTTCAAGTAAAACTTCATGACAGATTACAATAAACATTCCATTACAGGCAGGATGTAGTCATACTTTCCTATAAACAGCCTAGGGCACAAGATTTTCCTTTACCATAAAATACCCAGTTCTGCTGCTGCTTCTTTTAAACAGTAGTAAATTCTGTTTCTTGTCCCTTTTCTTTCTGCCACATTTAGATTATCCTGCTCTCTTCCCTCTCTTGGGAGAAGAGCTTTGCCTGCATCTCAAGTGAGGAGGCACAGACATGTGGCTTCCAGTCTGCTCAGAAAATGAACATCCTATTTAGGGGAAAAAAAAAAAAAAAAGGAAATGAAAACTTTTCTCCTTTTTTCATAAAATAAAATATGTATATATATATATATTAAACTCTGCTAAAAGGGAAAGGAAAAGAGAAAAGGGTGAGGGTAAAAGAAAGAAATTGAACTAATAGCACTTAGGGTGAGAGCTTTATGATGGGATGGGGAGGTCTTTCTGTGCCTAGGTTGGAGAATATCATACGTATTGAAAATTCTCTTTGACTTCCTGAAACTGATCTTAGAAAATCCCATATGAAAGACAAGAGTTTGTGGATTAGAAATTTTATGAGTTTGAAGAAGTTAAGATGTTGAGGAAAATGTGAAAAGAATTCTAGAAATACTCAATAGAGGAGGAGGAAAGAAAAACTTTTACCTGCTCTAGGGAACCTGCTTTGGCAGGGGGGTTGGACCTGATGATCTCTGGAGGTCCCTTCCAACCCCTACAATTATGTGATTCTGTGATTCTGTGATTCTGTGTGTGTATAGAAGGCTTAGGTTAGCTGTGAGACTAACAGAGCAGCAAAGAAAGAGAGGTTCAGTGAAACATAACTAAACTTAAATGTGTCTTATGTCTTTAAGGACATGGACCTATTAGAGCTAATTCAGAGGATGTCCACGAGGGTTATCAGTGGGCTGGAGCAGCTCTCCTGTGAAGACAGGCTGAGAGAGTTGGGATTGTTCAGAGAAGGCTCCAGGGAGATCTTATAGGGGCCTTCCAGTACCTAAAGGGGGCCTACAGGAAAGCTGGGAAGGGATTCTTTGTCAGGGAGTGCAGTGATAGGACAAGGAGTGATGGCTTTAAATTTTTATTTTAAAGGGTAGGTTTAGATTAGATATTAGGAAGAAATTCTTTATTGTGAGGGTAGTGAGGCACTGGCACAGGTTGTCCATAGAAGCTGTGGATGCCCCCTCCTGGCAGTGCTCAAGGCCAGGCTGGATGGGGCTCTGAGCAACCTGGTCTGGTGGGAGGTGTCCCTGCCCATGGCAGGGGGGGTGGAATTAGATGATCTTTAACACAAACCATTCTGTGATTCTAAGTGTTGTATAAGGATGATAAATGATCCAGGGGATTCACACAGATCTTAAACCAGAATAACCCAGATAATGTTTAGAGAAATGTGGAAAACAGGATGTATTATTTTGATTGCTTTTCTTTATTTCTCACATTATCTCACAAATAAAGGGTCTTTTGGCCTTTTTTTTTTTTTTTTTTAATTCGATATGGTTTTAAGTACTATTAAAGACCTTTGTGTGGTATGTGCTTCAGCTATCAGTCCATAATAATTACCTATTAATTCCCAGCATCCATAGGATTTGATTTCCACAAGGTTATGAAAAAATTGAGTGTTGTGTAAATGTTCTTTTGTTCTTTTTAGAGGCTAGTATCTCTGGAGATAGGTGAGTAGACTCAACTCATGGAACTCTGACAAAGGAAATAGGACAGACTGGTTTAAGAAAAATAAAAAGCGACAATTTTGTGTACTTAACACAAATAAAACACATGGATCTTGCAGACTGGACCAAATTTGTCTGTAATGTGGTGCCCTGTCAAGAAGACTTCTAACATGACTGTGAACACTGTTGTCTTTCTCTCTGATGTTCCTTCTCTCGCACCTCCAGGTCAAAGTAGAAATTCCATTCTATTTGAAAAAAGGCTATCATTCACCATGATTTTTGTCCAAAGAGACAATGACTTTCTGGAGTCCTTTCCATTGGAGGATGCCCAAAATGGTCAAGAGGTTGAAATATGCAACATACAAGGACAGGCTGAGACACCTGGGTTTATTCAGCCTGCAGATGAGAAGAAGGGAACAACTTATTGGTCTACAACTGGAGTACTGGTTTACAGAGGAGCCAGAGTCCGGCTCTTGGAGGTGCACAGCAATATGACAATCACAGAATCACAGAATCATCTAAGTTGGAAGAGACCTCCAAGATCATCTAGTCCAACCTCTGACCTAACACTAACAAGTCCTCCACTAAACCATATCACTAAGCTCTACATCTAAACGTCTTTTAAAGACCTCCAGGGATGGTGACTCAACCACTTCCCTGGGCAGCCCATTCCAATGCCAAACAACCCTTTCAGTAAAGAAGTTCTTCCTAATATCCAACCTAAACCTCCCCTGGCGCAACTTTAGCCCATTCCCCCTCGTCCTATCACCAGGCACATGGGAGAATAGACCAACCCCCACCTCGCTACAGCCTTCTTTAAGGTATCTGTGGAGTGTGATAAGGTTGCCCCGAGCCTCCTCTTCTCCAGGCTGAACAAGCCCAGCTCCCTCAGCCGCTCCTCATAAGACTTGTTCTCCAGACCCCTCACCAGCTTTGTTGCCCTTCTCTGGACTCTCTCGAGCACCTCCATGTCCTTCTTGCAGCGAGAGGCCCAGAGGCAGTGGGCACAAGTTGGAACATGTAAAATTCTTATACTATATTCAGACTTATTTGTTTATTTTTTAATTGTAAGGGTGATCAAATACTGTAAAAAAAGTTGTCCAGAAGGGTTGTAGTCCTCCATCCTTAGAGGTGTCTTAGGACTGAACAGGACACAGTCCTGAGACACCTGGTCTAATTAGATCTGCTTTGAGACTAGGGTTAAACTAGATGACCTTTGAAGGTCTTTTCCAACCTAAATTACTTTATAAATCTATGATTCTTCAATTCTATGCTTTTTTATGGTGTATAACTTGCATATCTCAATCATAGTAAAGGATCATAGTTTGAGTACAGTACTTTGTGGAGATGGACTATTGTAGAAATAAAGAGATAAAGAAGTTCAAAAACAAAACAAAAAAACTATAGTCCAGTTATAATGTACTCAAAACTCTGATGATGGAAAGCATGCTTCTCTGGTAGATGTTGAATTATTCTATGGTAGACTGTTGAATTTACAATTCTTGGAAAAAGTATGAACAGCAGATTTCTGGATAACTTGCTGTGGCCTTGAGACAGGCTATATTAGGCAGGAGTAACCTTACAAAGAGAAAATATCTCTCCCAACTTTGCCCTTTTCAGGTCCATATCTACAGTTTTTATCCTCCATTGTTTTTACTAAATGGTTCCTTCATTTCATTTCATTTCATTTCATTTCATTTCATTTCATTTCATTTCATTTCATTTCATTTCATTTCATTTCATTTCATTTCATTAATTTCATACTTTAGTTGCTATACTGCTGTGTGATTCTTTCTTTCTCTTTCTTTTTCTTTCTTTCTCTTTCTCTTTTTTCTTTCTTTCTTTCTTTCTTTCTTCTTTCTTTCTTTCTTTTTCTTTCTTTCTCTTTCTTTCCTTCCTTCCTTCCTTCCTTCCTTCCTTCCTTCCTTCCTTCCTTCCTTCCTTCCTTCCTTCCTTCCTTCCTTCCTTCCTTCCTTCCTTCCTTCCTTCCTTCCTTCCTTCCTTCCCTCCCTCCCTCCCTCCCTCCCTCCCTCCCTCCCTCCCTCCCTCCCTTCCTTCCTTCCTTCCTTCCTTCCTTCCTTCCTTCCTTCCTTCCTTCCTTCTCTCTCTTTCTCTCTCTCTCTCACTCTTTTTCTTTCTTCTCCCTCCCCATCCCCCCATTCCCCTGGTTGTATGATCTAGAGTACTTTTTTCATTTCTTTTCATTTCTAATATACATCTAGAGTAAACCAAACCCTGAGCTGTGAGAGCTGAGTCATGAGTGGTGCATCACCCCAGGAGAAGTAACAAGCAGTCCCCAAAGACATTCCTCTGATAAACAGATTCTCTGACATTTTTCATTTCTCCACTGCATGGGAATAATCTTCACAAGCTTCCCAGAAGATTCACCTATGATTACTACTGTAAGAGAGGTTATGCCCGTGGGTTTACTTACTTCTTAAATCCTTGCACTTCTCTCAAGAAAGAGTGTAATGAAGTTGCACCCAAATCCTACTTAGGTCATGTTAAGCTTATACAGGGACATAAGACATGTAGGCACAAGTCTGATATAGTGTACAAGTCAATGCAATTTTTGGAAAAAGAGTGCAATTTTGGACAGGTTTATTTCCCAGATCCATTCCAAACTGTTTGCAGACTTCGTCAAGGTAGACCTCTAAAAATGTTCTTTCCACAGGAGAATAAAACATCCATCTTTTTTCCATGGGAAAATAATTAACATCTGATCAGGTTGGGTAAGAAATGTGTATATTTCGCTCTGACTGACAACATACCAAAAAAAACTAACATAAATAGCTACAAGTTTATTAGATTGGTGCATATCCCTTTGAGGAAGTACTTCTCCTGGCTACGCCAGGAGGTGAGTTACACATGTAGGTAAATCAATGACATAATTGATTTGGCAAATCTCATTTACCAGCCAGTCAACACTTTGTAGTGTTGTGTCCCAAAATCTCTAACTTCAAAAACTGAAATGTTTCCATCAAAATACCACTGAGATGCTTGTTTTTATAACATACTGTGACTGTTTTGAAATTAGCTTGATTGTCCTTAGGGAATATATTCTAAAATTGTATCTAAAAGAAGATAATCTAGAAGTGTATTTGATCATCTATTATACATATAGACCTTCCATATTGACCTTCCGTATTCCACTTTATATACACATAAACACAGAAGATGGCTATGTTAAATTTTTGTATTATTTTGTGATGTACTAGTGGCCTGTTCATGTAATTTGGAAATGTCTCAACCCCAGGTGTAAGCCTGAAGGCAAGATCCAATTGTGACATCTGTTGGGGAACAGAGAGAGGGGCAATATTACAGGACCCGAGAACTTCAGATAGACAGACATCCTTCTGAGGGAAGGGGTGTGCTGCCAGCATGCATTGACACACAAAGAGAGATGATCCCTGCAGCATCATACATTATTTGCATGCATATGAGCTAACACTTTGGACCAATATGACTTAGAAAAGAAGCCTACACTGTAAAGTTGGGTTCAACACCTCATTTGTATTCCTGATTGGCAATGGATCGACAAGAAATTTATGTACAGTATTCTTAGGACAGGAGGTCTGCCAATTCTCTGATGCGGGAGTCCTAAGCAAAAGCTGACTCACTGCAGAGCTTATTGAGAAAAGTAGCCAGAAAAGTTGAAAGAGGACAAGGAGCATGCCTCCGTATGGCTCAGAACAGCAATCAAGAATAAGGGGCAAATCCAACAGCTGCTGAGGCTGAAGTTCCCCAGAACAGCAGCCTCAGACAGGAAGTCTGGTGCTCCTTACTCACTAGTGCTTCAGATCATGCTGCTAATAGAATCCCAAGAAACTGTACATCACTTAGGAACAACAGCAGATGACTGTGCCAAACAGTTGGATTTCTCTGAGGCTGGGCAACAAACTGTGAGTGGTGAATAGCCCAGGAAGGAGAAGGGCATTCTGCCAACATACTGACAGCTGTAGGAAGAGGACAGGCTGACAACGAACAAAGCCCAGGAGTGAAAATGTTCCTTTCTCTCAGTTATTTTGGTTTTTCAAATTGCCTTAATATGTTTCCCTTGTCCTCTACAAAACTGTGGTTGCTTCAGCTCCTTTAACTAAAGACATGGCCCCATGTGTAGAAGTCATGTTCATTTTGGAATGCTCAGGTGACATGATGCATTTTCCCAGGCTCCTGTGGGAGGTTCCCATTGGTGTCACTTAATTACTTTTTAGCAGGAGCAGGAGTTTGTTGATCCTTGTCCTTTTCCATGCTTGACAAAAAGGTCATACAGTACACAAGTAATTTGAAATTCTTATGGGAAAGATATCGTGTGAAAAAAAAAAGCTTTGTTAACGTTTACCAACATTCTGTATGACAAAATCTAGCACAATGTGGTCTGATGAATTTCAATATGCAGGACACCATTTTCTTTACATCCAAGCATTCAGATTCTGGGGAATGAAAAAGCTGACTCTGGGAGATCAGTGGTGAGCTTGCAAAAATTAAAAGTGTAGATTTAATTTATTATTGATATTAAACCATAGTCATATAATAGCAGAGACAGGTTCACAAGAAGAAAATGAACATTAGCAACAATCAGTCAGCTGAGCTACGAGTGATGTACTGAGATCAAATGGCAGTGTTCGGTAAAGTTCTGCTCTATGCCAGGAAAAGTAGCCCAATGTGTTGCATTTAAGAAATACATTTTTGTATAGCACAGAATGACATTAAATTGCACCTGTCAGGATACTGAGATTCAGATATAACTTAAATCATGATTTCCAAATGGCCAGGCTCTGAGCTGCGAGGAACACCTGCCAACATAACTAATAGTGAGGATAAAAAGCCTGTGGTAGCAAGTCCCTTGAGAAGGAGATAATAATATATGTGCCCTGTTCAATAAGCTCTTAGCCTCAGGTATTTTCAGTATGCAAATAAAAGAAAGCTTACTTTTAATTTTTTATGCTGTCCCCCTTTATCTTGATAGGTTTGTTCCATTTTCCTCAAAGAGATTCTCTATTAGTTTAACAGAAGTTTTCTTTTCTAAAACCAAATCCAGTTCTCTGTGGAACCCTTTGATGGGAGTTTCCATATAAAGAGAGATTAAAGACATGAGGGCTAATTAATATGGAAAGAATAAGCACAAGAGAAGATACAAGGAAACTGGCATGTATAATAATTTCTGCTGTGGATAGAGGTCAGTCAGACTTTCTTGGTTGTCCTTTACCAAAGGAAAAGAAGAAAACACTCTATAAATTAAAATAAATAAATAAATAACAGATTCAATAAATATATATAAAACATTTTACAAAACAAAAACAAAAACAAAACAAACAGCAAAACAGTTTTTCACAGTTATAAGGTAATAAGAATTTACTTGCACAGTAAGGATAGTGTGTTGTGGGATTATATATATATATATATGTATATAATATACAAATAAACAGACTCGTGGTAGTCTATCCTAATTGGACTTGTTTCCAAGATGGAAATCTTGTAAAGAGGAGGACCAACAGGAAAAGAAAGTGTGGGTTACGACTTGCAGGACTGCAAAGAGCAGCCAGACCCTCAGCCATTGTCATTCTTCTTTGTGTTCTCTGTTCCAGATACTACCCGATATTGATGTATTTTCAGTAATAGAAAAAAAAAATTGACTGCAACAGTGGGATCACAGCAAGCTCCATCTGGACTAGCAGCGATTCACAGGATGTTGCTAATGGTTTCAATCAGAGGAGTCATCTCTAAGTTTTATTTAAACCTGGTCACTTTGGGCATAACTGAAGGGTTTATGCCACTGCCATGCAATGAAGAGAGATTAACATCCATCGTGATTTTGTGGTTTAACACAGCTGGCAGCTAACTACCACACAACCTCTCTCTCACTCTCCCCATGTGGGATAGGGAAGAGATGAGAAAGGTAAAAGTGCGAGAACTCTGTATCTCCCGTATGTATACAGGTGTTGATGTATACTGCTGTGTTCTTGTTGTAACAAATTTAGTTCTCCAAAACAAAAGTTAGAGAAGTAATAGTAGTACCTTTAATTTTGGAATATATCTGAGAAGAATGTTGTGAATGTTACTAAAATAAATGCTTATTCTGTAATTTTAGCAGCCGCCTTTGGCTACATATCTGAAAGATCTCAGATAGAAACAAGAGGATTATAATGCCTACTCAAATATTACAATTTGTGTCATGTAATCATGTCTCACTAATCATAAGAAGCTCTGATTAAGAGAAAAAATATTTTTATTATTATTATTTATGTTTTTTTGTCCAATACTCCTGTTAGAACATGGTTTCAGAATCTTATTCTTCTGTGTTTCAAAATATCCTAAGCTGTAGGCTAAACTGAATCACAACTAGGTTTTACCCACTGGTACTTGTGCAAGCATTGCTCTTTACCATAAAATGTTATTTTGCAAATTTTAAGCAATTGTTTCTTTTGTCTGGACTCTCTGCTGCTTATTCCCCTGATGTATTTATAGAGAACAATAATATTCTCAGTCAGCCTTGGTTTTGCTGCCTTTTCTTCTCCTAGGCAGAAGAAGCTTTTTTTTTTTTTTTTTCTTCTTCTTTTTTTTTTTTTCCATGTTTAATAAGTTCTACATCATCCTGGTCATTTTAATGGACCTTTTCACATCCCATTTGAATCAACTTTACTGAGCTTTAGTGACTACATGCAAGATTTCATAGCAAGTCTCACCAATATTAATGGCATTAATACTACTATACCTGACTGCAGTTTGTGTCAGCAGACAAGGGGCTCAGGGAGGTGATTTGAACATTATTACTGTGAGAAAAACACAGATTAGCCAAGTATGTGGTTTTAATCCCATTCAACAACAAAAATACTGTAATTATTCAAATAGTTTCTGTTAGCTGTATATTTAATAAATTTCCATGCATTACTGAGAACTTTAGATTTTTAAACTTTTTTTCATAAGTACATATACACAAGTGAGTTTTGTGGGTAAGCAGTGCATGGTTTCTAGCCTTGACTTATCAGACAGACAAGGCTGTTGTCCCATGCATTCACTGCCTCAGAACAACACTTTCCTCTGTGTTTTCACATTTTTCTTACCTCCTCTCTGTGATCAATGAATTCAGTCTTCCCACCACTGTCTGCCAAGTACACTTGCACTGTATTTGATTTTCCTTTGCCTGCCTTTTTCCACCCCCTGACTAGAAACCTGTCCTGAAGCTAGACATACCAGATCTTATATGAAACAGTTTGCTGATTTCATGTGAGAAGTATGATTAATAAATCCACCTATTATGTAGAGCACATCCATGTTGTGGAGGAAGTCTAGTATAATTGTTCTGCATCCATTCACGTATAGGTGTCTTGCTGTAATCCTGGTAGGTGGCATAGTGTTATTTATAGGGGCCTGGTCCACTGAGCATTGACTGTTTGGCACACGGGGATGAATGTAACACAAGAGAGACTTGTCCATCTACATAGTGATGGGTATAGCACATATATAGATTATAGGTATATATAATGTATATTACCAGAGCACCATAGATCATATAAGGGGTATATAAATCAATGTACAATTATGCATGGATAATATGCCTGGGGAGGGGGGAATGGGGTTAGTTATCATTATATGCTAGGGAAAATGAGCTAAAATAAAAATAGATTGTTCCTGTAGTTGAGAACAGAGATGTCTTTTCAAGCCATAGTCCTTGGAGAATAACCAAGCAGGAGTTAATTAACAATTATTTTGTATTTTTTTCTAGGTCTTTGTTTTGTACTGGGGTAGCATAGAACCCTTCTCCTTGTTATGGGGTGGTGAGTTTAGTGCTGGCATCTTCTGTTGGGTGTAAGTGGTTGCTGAATTTTGGGATTTCTTTTGTGTCCTTGGAATTGTTTATAGTTTATTTAGGGGTATGTTAGTGGTTTTTGTTTACACAGTGTCTTTAGTGGCTGAGCTGTTTCCTGTGGGTTGTGGGGACTGGTGTGTTGGAGGGTATGGGATTAGAAAAGAGAGGGCTGCCAGGCAGGCAATGTGCCCAGTAGCAGGGATAGGGAAAAAAAGAAGAGAACTTAGGTGAGAAAAGGTGAGAAAGGCAAGAACTGAAATTATTATTGAGGTTAATAATGCGTTTTCACTGTTTGCAACATGACATAGGTCTGGTTTGTGGCTGTAGATCAACAGTCTATATTTTCTCTGTCCTTTTCTCCTTGCATAGAGTACCTTCTCTCAAGCTTTAATTTCTGTGGCACAACTGTACTTAAAACAGCCTCTTGTTGCCAGATGATCCATCCCAGATGATTCTTCTGACTTTTTCTTTCATTAGTGCCTTTTCTCCCTGTTCCTGCCCTTTGGCTGTGTAGTGCAAGCTGTTCGTTCACAGAGTGTAAGCTCTTTTCAGCAGGAATCCTAAACTTGTCTGAGCTCTGTAAAAGGTATGGTTGCCAGAATCTTGCTAACTTAGCTGCAGTTACATTATATAGCGGATAAATATCATTTTCCTATTCCTTTTCTCCCATGTTAAGAATGATGATGGTACCTACATATAGGAGAACAGCATCTTTGCATACTGCTTTTTGATGCTAGCTGAATCCCCTAGATCCATGGCAGCAAAATCAAATTCAGGTATTTAATGCTTTCCTTATGATCATCACTGCTCTAGAATTGTTTTGCATGCTAAAAGCCAAAATTTCTCTAGGGGGTACCGCTCTAATAGTTTGCTTCCTCCTTTTCTGCCCTTCCTCTCCAGGTATCCCTTCACAGTCACAGTGAAGCACTAAGAATATTTTTCCTAGGAGACTTACAAAGCAGTGCCAGTAATTAAAAGTGAGGCCAGGAGAGAAAGAAAGAGTTGTGAACAACATTTGTGTCTTTAATTGATCCTAATTGATCCTGGAGAGGAGTTTTTTTGTTTGTTTGTTTGTTTTTCTCCCCAAAATTGCTGGGAGTTATTAGTTTCTTTCCTTGATATTATACAGTATTATGTAATTGATTCAGTTTTAAATAGGATTTTTACTATATATATATATATTTTTCAGTAGGTTAATAGCATTTCTCTAATTCACAACTCTTTTCTTTCTTTCTTATTCTAGACATACTCTCAAATTAATTTTTTCATGGAGCGTTCTGAGATATTCCAGACCCCTAGATATAAAGGAAATGCATCCCAACCACACCTGGCAGGTATTATTTCCAGATAACAGATATAGCCCTAAGGCATAAATCTATCAAGTGACTTGCCTAAGGTCATACGGATAAGTTTGCAGCAGGGCTAGGTCTCCTGAGTCCTGATCCAGTGATTTTACCAGAAAAAAAACATCCTTTCTCCTAGCAGTTACAGCCTATTACTGGCAGGAAGATGAAGGGCTGAGAAATGGTGACTGTGGGCATCAAGGAATTAATTTTCTTTTAATCACACAAAATAATTTAGCTATGACTCTGACATAGAAGTTCATTAGTGAAATGCACGAAGGGACATTGCAGCCTAAACAAGGTACAGAGGGGTCTATTTTTATTTCAGTGAAATAACATTAAAATTAATGAAAGCTATAATTATTGGATATGGGAGGTTAGTCATGTTTTCAAAAATAAATTCGATTGTAGCTGACACTGAGACTGACAAATTCAAATACAGGAGAATTTCTTTCAGAAAAATAAAAGGAGGGAATACAGCATAACAGTATGATACCTTTAGCATATCGAACTATGCAGTTGCTATTGGTGACTTCAGTAATTGCATGCTATATCATTCTTGAATCTGCATTAAAAAGGCTTTTCACTTAACATCGAGATTTTTCTGTAGTTATGGTTCTCAAATTATATAAAATATTCATGTAATGTTTGCTTTTTAAGGGTAATATCTAAATGAAAACCTCAGTAGATGGTTTGAAGAGGTATAGGCTGACCATTTTATTGTTTTCTTTACTTAGACTTCTCTTGCTTCAATCTAAACCTGATGTTTCTCTTTGTCTGCTTATGCGATTAGATTTAAGACAGGATTAATGGAGACAACTCTGCTAAAAAAAAAAAAAGTTATTCTGATGAAAGCCACAAAGCATTTCTGTTTCCATTATTACTCCCTAATTCTCATTAAACAGAAAATTAAGATCTTTTAAGACAGAGAACACTGTGTACCCCAACTTCGCAGTAATTGAAAGAAATATAATGAAGTCTAAGAGTTGTAGCTGGAAGGAACATCTCAGCTTTCTTTTCAGTGACTCTAATTCCTATGCTGTGTATAAAGTTTCACCAAACTTTTACGTCCTCTTTTATATCCTCTTGACCTTCTACAAGTCAAGATGTCACAGTAAGTTGTACAGTGCACTTAACCTCAATAAAACCCTCACATGTCATTGCACTCAAAAAGATAAATTGTGTCCTTACTCAAGCAACAAATGGAATAGTTAACATTGAAGGTGGCCTGTCTTTCACAAGCTGTATACATACAATGACATTCAGCAATAAACTTTTAGGCAACCACAATGAAATTCACAGATTTCTGGAAGGTATATGAATTCCCTGGAAATGGAATGGAAAGGGTGAGATCCTTACTAGTGGCAATCACAAAAGCTAGCACATACAGTGGTCAGGCATACCTGAACCAGGCAAAAAGACTTGTGGAAGGGACACCTGACTTCTTTTATTCTGGATTTTGAATAAGTGAAAATGAGATTGTCTAAAGTAGCTCTTGTGTTCATGTATTATATTGTTTCTGTGCCAGTCTAGGGAGTATGTCCTCCGCTATTCCTGTCTAACTTGATGCATGTTGTGAAAGTGTTAAGGGAAAATGGAGAAAAAGCAAAATATTCACTCAATAGCCAGTGATGAGCATGCTTCATTGAGAGAAGAGTATCCTGAGCACTCATCACTGCTCACAGATTCAATTCTGGTTTTAAGCAGTGTCAAGTTCATGTAAAATGCATAAAACTTAGCAGAAGCCAACATATGTATTGCATCAGGGCTACAGCTGGAGCTCAGTGGGGCAGAAGAAAAACAGACAAGGAAAAACGTATTTATTATCTTCAGGTAGTATCCTGAAGTGAGAGACATAGGATTCCCATTCCTAACATCTGCATAATTATACATTATGCAGGCTTTGGTTAAAACACAAAAATCATCTAGCCTGTATAACCTGAAGATAGTGTTTTCTAAGGCTTTCCTACTAGTTGATTAGACAAAAATCTGACCAAAAATTGTTTTTTTCCACCAAATTTGTGATTGTGGTTTCCTGTAAAACAGATAAAAATGGTGCCAATAGGTAGGAGGAGGTGGCACAAAATTGAGCAGTAGGTGAGGGACAGGAGGTGTGGGAAAGCAACATTTCTCATACATACTATCTTTAAGTGCTCATAAGTCTGTAGTCTGAAGGAGGAGAAAGTCAGACTTCAGAATTTACTCAAGAAAGCTTTATGAGATAACTTGATTTTTCTGTACTTAAATGGACTGAAGATATCAGACAGTAGAGACTGTTAATTAGTATTACACTCTTAATTAGAAAATACGTTATAAGACTCAGTGGCTGGAAACCAAAAGGACCCTTGTGTCCATGAATGAAAGTTATTAAGCACTAGAATAACTTGATTTAAAACAGATAAGATATGGTAGCTTATTCATTGCTGAAAGAGTTTGCATTGAGCCTGGCTCCCTTTCAAAAGATGTTCTGCCTGATACTACCAGAAGTTGCTGTCTAGAAACAGCAACAGGTTCAGAAACTAGATGGCAGAATGATACAGTCTTGTCACACAGGCAGCAAGTCCAAACAGTCTGGCCTATAAACTTTCAAACTATTATATTTTAGGATTGGTTTCTGTGGAAGAATTTCCTTACGGCACCTGTTGTACCCTATGGTGTGGAGTTGACATATTAAGCATGTAAAGCTCGAGTATTGCAAATAGAATTTCAATTTTGTGTCACACTGGGATGTTTTACTCTGTTAATGCTATTAATTTAACTTTTTTTTTTCTTCACATTTTTCTTAAAATACATCTCTCATGTAGTCTGAAATGAATAAATACTAACAAAGGAAATAGAATATTTAAGTGATGATATAAATATTCATAGAATACTTGAGTTACATTCACTGTAGAAAAACATAACTTGGACAGAAGTAAGTTAAAATGACTGAGTTTCACTTTTTCTTCTTAGAGAATGAAATTATTCCAATTCCAAACAATTCCAACCCCAGCATTAAATGGAGGAGTGGGACAAAGATTGTGCTTTTCTGTCATGCCTCAGTATAACCTTACTCTGTAGGAAACCACCTCAGAATCTAAAAAGGGTTGATTCACTGCCAGTAACTGTGACAATTTTACTCAGCCTTCTGATCTGAACACATTATTTAAAAGCTGAACTGCATCTCACTTTCTTTCAGAAAGCTAGGCATTGCACATCCCCTAAGTGTTAGAGTTTGTGCTATGTTTGAATTGGTCCTGAGGGCTTAGGTTATTTTGGCTGTGAGATCCTGTTTGTGCAGGAGGCACAAGGCAGAAAAACTTTCCTAAGGAAGCATGACAGTGGACTGCTGCTCATATTAATTCAACTAAGGTTTCATAATAACCAAAGAAATAAAAAGCTATATGAATTTAATGTAATCATATCCTAAGTAAACAGACTGGTGAATTTCTAACAGTGACCTTTACTTGCAGTATGTAATTACGTAAGGCGGTTAAGGCAAAAAATAATAATATATATATATATATTTTACTAGAAATAATGTGATTTAAATGCTTCCTTAAACCTCTACATGAACAAAGTTTTTTTTTTATTATTATTATTTTTTTCTTTTTCTTTAGATTAGACTGTGAATAAATTTAGATCTGAAATATTTTAGGTTAGTTAGAGAGAATGACAGGTCAAGCAGGCATTCTCAAAGACCAATATAACACTCCATGGGTGAGTTTTAACAGTGGATTACTTAACTAGACAAATTCTTTATTTGACCTTCCATCTCCAAATGCTCCTTGCATTATACATCAGTTGCCTATAACAATACGTTTTGTTACTAGTTATGGTTATTGATGTTCCTTCTGCATTCAGCATTTGCCAGTACATATGTGCTAAAGGTTTCACCAACTAGAAAGAAAAAAAAAAGAAAAAAAGAAAAAAAATGTAAAAACACCACCACCACCACCAACAACAAAAACACCTATATGGAATTGGGTGGTTTGGGTAAAACTTATGCTTAGAAAATATATGCAAGCTCTCATTTTCCTATACACAGTAGAAATGAAACAGCAAGATATGGCTTCTTTCCCATGTCTCCAAGGTACTTTCCCAGCTAGAAGTTTATCTGCAAAGCTTTTTCTCCATTTAAGTATCACACAGCAGGTGCTTCTCTGGCTCCAGACTGAATTCACAGTCTTGTCTGAAGGTTCCTGGGCTGTTTCTATTTACAAACAAGCTCTGAAAGCTCCACCAAGAAAACAGGCAGTCAAGCCTCTTCAATCAGCATGGCTTCTGATCAGCAGAAACCATATATGCAGCTAGTATTTGGGGGAATAGCTCAATTTGTTTAAAAGCTCTGAACATTAATGTTTGAAATGAATGGCAGCCACCAGTCCCAAGAATGATGGCACCTTCATTTCAGCTTGACCCATCTTCTCAGCAAAGTCCCATACAATGATTGCTGTTATAGGCCATCTAGAACAGAAAGCAAGAAAAGTAATTTACAGATTACAAATGTTACAAATTAAATTTTCATGTATAAAAACCTTTTATTTTTTTTTTCTTCAAATAAAAATAGATACAACGAACACCCTAATTCCTAATTCCTTTGGATTTTGTTTGTTTGTTTGCTTGCTTGCTTTCTTGCTTTCTTGCTTTCCTTGTGTTTGATTTTCTTTCTCTCCTTTTACCCTGGGTAATGCTTTTTGTTTCTCAGAAATCTACTGAGTTAGACAAACTGTTGGTTTTGTTCAGCTGGAGAACTTTTTACTGCTGCAGCCATTCCATTCTCAGCTGTCAACTGCTAAATCCCTAATCTCTCCTCTTCCTGCTATTTCCTTCAATATTCTTTAGGAATTTGGCTTAATATTGTACCTAGCTGTGTCTACATACCACATATCAGTGTTTTTTTGCATCATTACCACACAAAGACTCTCTGAAATTTTCTTCCAGCTCAAGATTCTGATTTATTTCTAGGATTGTGAAACATTTAAACATTTCCCACATAACCTTATATCATTTTAATGGTAGTTGCTCTCAACTTTCCTCTGACAAAAGAACATGAGTTTTCAATTTTGGATTGCAATGTTTCTGCAAAGTTCTTTGTTCTTCTTCAACAACTCCATAGAAGAGGTTTCCTGAGGTTCTTGTCTCACACTGACATATGAGAAGTGCCAGGATGACATTTTATACTCTCTCATTGGTTGCTTTTCCAGAAGCCGTCAAAAGGAATAGGATATGCTTATCCCAATGCCTTTGATACTGTTCTAAAATGATGGCCAGCTGAGCCCTTCAAATCTAATTGAATTTTGCATCCATCTCAATGTACCATTGGTGCTCAGGGCATGAACAAGTTATGTGGATTCCCAAGACCTTCCAGGCCAGCTGAAATGTTTTGAATTTCCTCCTTCACTCATATAAAGTCACCAGAGAAATCAAAAATTCATGCATTCATCAGCGGAGCTGGATAGAAAATAGTAGGTGATTCTTCTGGAAAAAAAAAAAAGGAAAAAAAAAAAAGCTACATTGTTAAAGTTTGCTTGTTTCCCAGATGGGGATGGAAATTAAAAAAAAATATAGAAATTCCGAGGAAAGGTTGAAGGGATTTCATGACCTGAAGCTTTCAAGCAGTGAGTGAGACAGAAAGGAATTTTTGGCTGTCTGGATGCCTTTCTGGAAGGTTTTTGTTGACTGACAGAAATTACCATTGACCAAAGCTTGCCAGCACAGCTGCAGAAAGAAAGGCCCCTGCCCAAACATACTCTAGAGTTGGGAGCCATTCAGCCTCTTTAAACCCAGGAGAATAAAGACACAACTGCACTGTAGAGTGAGGTACAGAGAAGCCCAAGCTTGGTTGCTAGCCAGCCTTGTGACAGGACTGCCTCACAAGCTCAATGCAGAGCCAAGCCCACAGCACTGCATTGTTCAGCAGTATTATAATACCCGAGTGTACACAGACAAACCACGTGTCATCACCTTGGCATTGCTCGTTCCTCAGACTAAGCATGCCCAACAAATGAAGGTACTGCATGCTCAGAAAGTTTCCGTCAAGGTCACTGATAGAAACTGGAGGTAAATACATTACTATTGATTACAAAAGACAATTTTGTACACGATATACAAGATATGTACATGTATGTACAGTGATATGTTTTTGAAAAACTGGTATTTAGGATCTTAAGATTTAAAAGGACAATGATTTTCCTAAACAGTTGCCCCTTTAGGAGGTAAACAATAGGAATTATAAACATGTATACATGATCACATCAAAAACAGTGTCTCAATATCTATTCTTTGCTGGTGTCACATATGATTATTTATTTTTTTAATGCTGTGCAATTAATTCTAATAAATAGATTGGAAAAGCAGTGTCATATGCATGGAAAACTTGATTTTCAACACAGACTTTTATAAACTGGGGGGAAAGAAGTAATACTTTAAAACTGAGAAGTAGATAACTTTTTTCTAGTATTCAAAAAAATTGCAGGAGCCATAATATGGCTAGTTATAGCTCTGTCACTACATTTTTCTGAGTCTCAAGCCAATTAGGCCAACTTTTTAAAGTCTGGATATTTAAATATAACCAATGTATTAAGCAGGGAATTCAATGAGGAGTGAATTCCCTCAGCCTCCTTGGGAATCAAGTCCACTGATTTAGGAGGATAAATATGAATACTTAGTCTGATAAAATTAGGCATAGTGATTTGACAGTGCCGGTGTAATCAGTACTGTATCTCATTTTCTCTACCTGTGGAATGGGTCTGCTATTATGAATGAAGATTATCCTGTAGTATCTGTAAGTCACTTTCAGACCAGTTTTATGTAATGTTATACAAATACAAAGTACTACTAACATCTATAATTTGAAATTTAGTTGTTGGACAGGCTCCATGTATATAATTCTGTAGCAAGAATACAGTCTCATCATGTTAGAAGCCTTTTTCTTACAGTAAAATGATCATCTTTCTGAAATACATTATTTAAATATACTAGCGCTAGCCAAAATTCACTTGATACAGAGGAAATGTTGAGCACATTGTTCAATAGCTATTCACTCTGTACCACAGACAATAATTAGTAGTATTATCAGGTGGAAATTACTGCAATGAAGAATTCACTAATATAGTATGATGAACTCCCTTGGAAAGTTACTCTACTTTTTTAGAATCACAATCGCTTTGTTACTAGCTGCCAAATAGTGGTTTTGGCAGTGTGTTGTCTATGAATACTCTCAAAAGTACCCTTCAGTGGATAGTAAAAAAACTGAAATAGCAATTCTTTCATTGAGTAATGATTGCTCTGGATAGACCCTGTAGCATAGTATAGTACAAACACTGAGCTATATGATTTATTTATAGACCCTTGGTTACTATGAGTCACTAGCTAGTCCAGTGGTTTGGGGGCTACTTGTCATATTTCTTTAATTGAATGTTGCTACACACACACACAAAAAAAAAAAAAAAAAAAAAAAAGAAAAGAGTAAAGGACATCGTCTAATATAAATCCTATGACATTTTTCCAGTCATAAGATTTATAAGAGACTTACTTTTAGAACGTTCACTAATGCTTTTTCTCCTAGGATAAGTATACTATGGAGAAGAGTGTGGAACAAAAGGTGGTTATCCAAGTTCCATTGAGAGATACATAAGGTTGGAAAGTACAATTTCAGTATTCTTGATTCTTGGTTGCTCAGGGAGAGGATGTTACCCAATGGCATGAAAAAAAAAAAAAAAAGCCAGAAGGATTATTTGCAGCATAAAGAAAAATAACGTCTCTGGTAAATTACAGATACTGTATGTGATAAGATTCATCAGACTCATCAGGGAACTGATAGAAACCAGCTTTTCCCAGCCAGCAACAAACAAATAGCAAATTAAATTCTAGCTGCTCTGTCTCCTAAAGTGTGTTGGTACATTTAAAACTAAGATCTTAGATATCCCATCATTCCATTTTACTCTTTGCATTACTTAGCATAAAACCAGACTTGCTGCACTGGCTCTGTACTGCATGTCATAAATGTCGACTGGCGTACCAATTTAGCTCTGACAAACTTTACACAAAAAAAAACCAAAACAAACAAACAAGCAAAAACCCTGAAAAATAAAACACATTGCTAAAAACAGGAAATAAAACTGTTAATAAGGAAGGACAGAGAGAAATTCAGATAACCTTAAAATCAACAGTAGTTTTTCTTTAATTTTCAGTGTCTGTAAGGTTCCACTTAAAGTCTAGTCATTTAGATTCAGATTTACTAAAAGCTGAATCAAATGCACAGTTTTTCAAGTGCCTTACTCCTTTTTAAAATTTGAAACATTATGAATTGAGGTCAAGATTTATCCCTCCTAACTTCTGTCAGTCAACAGAGTCTGTAGATTAAGAACTCAGTTTGCTTGTGTTTTTATTTACAGACAACAGAAAAACAGCAATACCTCTTCAGGTATTACAGATCCTAAATGGCCAGATTTGACTCCATTGACTAGGAAGGATCATGACAATAAGAATCCCAATCTGAACACACCAGCACCTCTGAACAACATGGTATCAGGCACCTGACAGAGTATCACCACAGCATCATTTTTTTTCCCTTTCCAGAAATGGGCCTGAGATTCGGTTGGGTGAATGTAGTAGCTGGAACAAACTGGGTTATCTGGACCAAAAATTTGCTTTCCTAAGACTGTGAGTGCTTTCTTAAAGGATTGAGCCCCCTACCACTTCATAACAATGGAAAAAATTGTAGGTTATTCACTGTAGATTTTATTTAGAATTAATCACACTAGTTTGAATGCATGAACTTCTCTTTAATAGGAATCACTTATGGGCAAAGAGTCCTATAAATTTGACTCAATCAAAAGGTTTTTTTTTTAATTATTATTATTGTTATTATGGTTGATTTTTAATTTTTTTTGAAGTTCTTGATTTTAAATTTGTGAAAAAAAATATAACTATTTAACACCAAAAATGTGAACTGTTCAGTTATTTCCCCTTCCTCAAATGAATTTGATTAACTGTTAAAAAAACACTTTTGTTAGGCATTTTGGAAACATATTTGATAATGGTTTTAATAAAATCTTGAAATATCACAAAATTATTCATTTCAACTCTTGAAATGAAAATATCTTTTCTACTGCATTTTTTCCAAACCAGTTTTTCATTTTTCAACCATCTTAGAATGTCAAAACATTGCGAAGTTTGGAAGTACTCAGAATTACATAGGACCAGGCACCTGACAGAACATCACCACAGCAACATTCTGCAAATACAAAATGAGAGCTCTTTTTCCTCCAGAAATACGCAGGGACCTGTTACCACATCTCCCTCCACAGTCTATTAGAGAGTGTGCTTTTCATCGGAAGCAGATGTCTACATGCACAAAGCAATTTGAATGTTTTTTTTATTTCTTCTCCTGCAAGCCTGTCTTTACAATGCTGAAGCTTTAAAAGTTACCCTGATGTGATGTAAAATCTGTAGGAGTTTATTCCTGCTTCTGAAAATCTTCTCTGGGTTTTGTTCTGCATTCTGCATTTTTCTTATGCTCCTATTACTGACTGGTTTCTGTTTCTGGCAGGAAACCATCATTTTTTGAGTAATTATGCTATCTCTATATGTGCATGATGATCACCTTTTATACATTTACCATGACTTTCTTCAACCTCCCCTGTGAATCCTTAATAACCCTCTTTGCTGTCTGATAAAATAAAGACTTTTAATGTAAAAGCTCCATCATAGATAGAAGGGAAAAGGAGTGTTTGCTGCAGGAGCAAAGCAGACAGTGTCAGTTAACAGTGGCAACGGAAAAAAAATATATATATATATATTCAAACTGTAAATTTTAATGAAAAGCATGTTTTATGGAAAGAAGAGTCTTTACTTTTTATTGGTAGATGTTAGCTTGCATGGAGCATTCATTCTGCAATGTAAAACTGCCTAAAAGGACCCCTTCTGCAATGAGAAATCAAAATCTATTCTCTTTTAGGGAGTTTTCTTTTATGTATGGACCACCAAGACAGAAACTTCCAAACAAGTCTTCTCTGCTCCTGCAGAGGTTTGAATTGAAATCTGTCCTCACATTTCCTGAACTGCAGGTGAGATAGCCTCACACTCTGTTGGCCTTAGAGACCAGCATGGAACTAGCTTAAGGTGGCTTGATATAGATTCGCTATTTGCAAATTAAAATCCTTCATCTCTGAAAAGAATCCCAAGAAAGAATACAGTTCTTTATTAACTGTACTTTTTTTTTTTTGGTTGGCTCTTACCTCAGAGTGTCTTTTCAAGAGTTATCTTTTCAGACCTATTATATAATCCCAAATTCTGATTCTTCTAGGTAGTCAGCACATATGTAAAACTATTGGGTTAGCTCATGCAGTGCTTTTTGTGTGTGTGTGTTTTCTTTTTCTTCCTTCCTTCCTTCCTTCCTTCCTTCCTTCCTTCCTTCCTTCCTTCCTTCCTTCCTTCCTTCCTTCTTCCTTCTTTTCCTTCTTTCTTTCTTTCTTTCTCCTTCCTTCCTTCCTTCCTTTTCCTTCCTTCCTTTCTTTTCTTTCTTTCTTTCTTTCTTTCTTTCTTTCTTTCTTTCTTTCTTTCTTTCTTTCTTTCCCTTAGTAGGTTTTTGTTTAGTTGTTGTTGTTGCCTTTTTTTTTTTTTCAAATCGATGTAAAACATATCATACTGTTGGGGGGGGGGGGTGAGCTGGTTGCTTTTTTTTGTTTGTTTTGTTTTGTTTTGTTTTGTAAATACTTTAGAAAAATAACTCAAGGAATGAGCAGCCAATAAGCATATTTTTCCATTATTAATTTGAGATAGACGGGCTAGATTGTGTCTGATTATCTTTAGGTATATCAAGACAGTTAATATTACTGGCTTACCAATTGAACTCATTTGCCCTGAACTATGCACATTTTTTGTCTGCAGATGTCCAAACCTTTCTTGAAATTTAAAAATGTTAGATGAGATACCTCTCTCAAAAGATAATTTTGCTACTATTACTTCTTAGAAATTTTACCCTTGATTTTCCAGATCTAATTCCTTTTATTATTTTTATTCCTATTTGGCATTAAAGTTCTATCTCCTATGTGCTACTGTAGCACATGCATTTGTCATGTCATGTCTACTCTGCACGACAAAGTCTTAAGTAAAAATCTTGCTGTCTGTTACCGTGAAAGCCTAATCTCTTTGGGGTGGCTTTCTTGAACTCCTGCTTTCCCAGCTATTGTCTTGAGGTCAGTATCATTCATCTGGAGGCTTTGCACTTTAAAAAATGACAGACTGTGATTAGACAAGGGCTCCTCTCTGATTGTTTCCAGTGGGTGATTCTATCTGACAGTGCATTCCCCTGACAGTGAAGTCGTGCTAGGACATTTCAGATCAAAATAACTTCTAATATCTTAAAATTTTCTAGAATTTCAAAACAGATAGGATCATTTGGAACACAGCTTTGCTGTTGCTCCTTATAGCGAAGAGCACCTTAGAGGACAAAAACATTGATACCATAGCATAACATTGCTGAGAATAAGATACTAGCCCTTTATGAGGTAGTTAAAATAGAATTCAGACAAGCAAAAGCAGGGATGAAAAAAGAGAATCAAAAGAATCAATTTTGTTATAATTCTTGGTGCAATAATAGGAAAGAATTCAGATCCTGTTCATAAATACCTGAAGTATTCTGGGTACTTTCCAAAGCTGAGGCAAATCTATTAGGCTAGGTGGACGATACTTTGACCTGGACAGGGCTTAAAACTTCTTACATATTTAAAAATATACTTCGGTGAGTTTGTTGTGAACAATTTAAACTAGTGAAGCTTGATATCCTGTTTCTATTTTTTTTTTAACTGAGGAGATGGAACTGCTTTATAGCCTGTGCTAAACAGAGCAGATGTTCAGAGGACCTTTCAAGGCTTTCAGTTACAGCTGAAATGTCCTACTTTGCAGTCCTCTGAGACTGAATGAGACTCTGTGATGCACCATATATCACAGGGGACACATGCTGGGACACTGCTCTTCTTCCACTGTGTAAGAGAGAGAGTTTCATTTCACAGAGGAACCAAAGGGGAAGAGCCTTCTGTTGACCACAGATGGGAGAAGATGAGATGATGAGAGGAATCAGGGGAGAAGAATCTGTTGCAGTTACTTATATTTGGGTGGGGGCATTTCCAGGAAAAAAGGAGACTAATCATGAACGGCATGATAGAGTGTTTGATATAAGAAGGAAGACAGAAGAAGCTGCTTAAGAAGCTGACAGTAAGAGTTTAGTTCTGACTATGATGTGTGCTGCAGATAAAAGGAGTCAGAGATGCAGGAGACCAAAGCAGAAGTGGTTGGAGGGAGAAGCACCCACGGCAGGAATGGAGCTAGTGAGATGCCAATGCCACGGGAGCAGCCACAGCATAACCATGGCTGCTCAGGAGGAAGGATGGCAGAGCACCACCCTGCAGTGGGAGCAACCCTTTGCTATGCCATCCACTCATTTAGCAAGGAAGATCTTGAACTTTACCTTCTGAGGAGCTTGGCTATGTTTCCCATCAGGGTTGTTTTTGGAAAGGCTCAGTCTGTCAGTGCTGCTATGAAAGGCAATATGTCTGCAATGTGTTGGGGCCTGTTCCTGGATACCTCTATGAGGAGCAGAGTAAGAGCACTCATTAACTTATCACAGCTAAAATGCATTACCACCATGCTCCTCATACACTACAGACTTGCTATTAATTTTTATGAATGCTTCCCCACTTAAGAACCCTTTGGATATTATTACGGATGAGCAGATTGTGTTATAGTAACATGTAAAGGCCTCTATCCACATTTCAAGATACTATCTTGCTCTGCTCATATCACTGTTACTGAAATGGCATGGTAGAAAATTCAATACTTCACGTTCCTTGGTTGCATGCCAAAGTGGTAAAGCAGCAAAATCAGGCCCCACTGTTAGTGGTGGCAGTCTGTAAAACTGGAATAATTTTCTATTGAATACCTGATTGAATTACTTGTGAATTGCTGCTCTGCTGAGAAAATAATATTGGAGGTTGGCAGGCGGTCACCACTTTTATTTGCTAGAGGGTATTATCTGAATTTGCCTGTCAGGTGATTGCCTGGTTAGTCCCTTCCCAATATAAATAACTGTGTATTTTAAAGTGTGATAAATAATAGTAATAAAGTTCGTAGGGAGAAATATTCTTGCTGATACAAGAAATAGCACTTAAACCAGCCATTTATCTACTGCTTACAAACAAACAAACAAAACAACAATAAAAAAGGCTGATTACATGACAATATATTCCAGTATTCCAGTGGTTTGCAAAAATAAAAAGGAGGGGAAATCACTGTTTGAATACCCCCTCCCTCCCTTCTTGTAGCTACAGTTTATAATAGCTTTGCCTTTAATTGGTATTTTATTTCTTTATGCTTATGAGGTTTGATAATTTGAAGAGCCTTTGCAGTGGTATCATTTTGTTCAGTGAGCCAGACATTGCAAAACTGTGCATTTTTATGTAGTTGAGGTGATTTTGCCTGGTAGCTTGTGGAAAATTTCATAAAAACGTGTATGCATTGATCAACTCGTTTAATGTGATATCTCAGTTTTTGAGCTGATCGGCATTTTTCCCTAGTACTCCATTGCAAATCAACTATTTTGTACTTTGTTTCTAATGGTAAAATAATGAAAAATATAATGCTTCCCAAGGTGGAAATACAATGCTCATTTTCCCTTTGGCAAATGAGAATGTAGCCATTAGGAACAGTGCTTTCCCAGCTGCTCCTTGGAGGGAAGGACCAGTATACAGATCACAGATACATAGATTTTGTTCAGACCACGGGAAACTTATACAAGTCCTGACTGTGTGCCTCTCTGTGCCTGACTCTGAAGCACTGCTGCTACTCGAAGTGACAGATTACACCAGTTTCACTGAAAGAGTTTGGGAGACTGTTTGTGGGGGTACCATAGCCACAAAAGATCAAAATCAATAATATGTCTTTCTCAATGAGTTCTCTTTGTCCTTTTGTTAATAATGGTGCTTTTGACAAGAAATACTGGGTCTTTTTTCAAAGACAGACTAACCACCAAATTGTAAAGTTCAACAGCTGGCAGGTAGAGACTAACACAATATTTTATACATGATCTATTGTCAGGAATAGCAAATACAATACTTCCTTGCAGAGGTTCAGCGACTTTGATCATTGGTTCAAGTCCAGTTCAGATCTAAGCCACTAACTGAAAGACGTGCATGGCTGCTGCCAGTGGCGTACCTGTTCTGCGTATAAAGAGGGCCTCAGCCTCCAGGAGTGTCAATCCAGCAGGCTGCTTCAGAGAGGCGGTGAAGCCTGCAGCTGCAGGGGTGCCCCTTGGGTCAAGTGCGATGCGCTATAGCTCTTCCATATGCATGTGAGTTCTCCGTGGGGATGCTGAGAGGAGGAAAGAGGTATGCACTCGCACTGAGAACAGCAGAAAATCTCCCGGTGTGATAAACACCTGGCTGCTAAGCTGTTGCACAACACTGCTGGGATATTTCAGGTAGGGGACTTCTTTATTCATGAATCTAGGGTATTAGATTAGATCAGACCGGCCATGCTAATCACATGCCACGAGAGGCACTGCTAGCAATTGCAGACTGGAAGTTTTGGACTGTTTTCTTGTCAGTAGCAACAAAGGGTGTGGTGGGTCCCTAACCCCTGCCTTTTAGATGGTAAGAGGGAGCTGAGGAAGATCTCACTTCTGACATCAGCTGGACTGAAGAAGCAAGCTTCTTCAAAACAGAAACTTCTTTCTCAAACTAATGGCCACCACCTTTCAGATGGTATCAGAGTATGTGGGAATGACCATGGAAAGAAGGGTAAACCATACATGACAATTTCTCTCAAAGTGCTGTTTCTAGAAAAGTTGGTAAAGTTGTGTCCAAACTGACTCCAGCAATAGCCTTTCAACTGCTTGTAGCAGAGCGAAACAAGCTGTGTTCTCTCTCCTGGCTTACAGAAAGCTGAGTGAGGATACAGCAGTTACCTGACAGAGCTGTGTCACCAAGGTGTTTTTTATAGAAAAACACAAGACAGAAGGACAGTGGAATTCAAATACATCTCTTTTGTGCTCTTTGTGTGCCTGTGCTATTTGTCTTGCATTCGATGGAAAAATAGTGATTTTGTGAAGATGTTCCTTAAAGCAATATTTGGAATATGTGAAACCATGTAAGACTGTAATGCAAATGCATGGAATTCCATGGGGCATTAAATCTGCATTTCACAGAACTCTGCTTTGAAGCCAGTTCTGATGGTCTCATTACTCTAATTTAGAATAAAATATCATAATAATTTAATGGTGAATATAGTAATAGCAGTTATGCTAAACGTACTCTTCAGAGCCTTCCCATTGTGGGATCCTTTAACCAACACTGCAATTTTGTAAAAATAAATGTATTAAAATAATTTGTAATGACTCTTGTACATGGGATAGTTTCTTGAGCCCCCTTCCCACCTAGACAATCTTTCTGGTTTAATAGAGATCAATACATCAGGGGAAGCAAGCAAGTACCTTACAACACGTTTCCAAACTGTGCCTTGTGAGACTACTGTAAAATAAGCAATATCTAGTCCACAGAACATTTTTTTTCCTAAGTTAATTACAAATGTGCATGTGGTTCTAAAGAAAATTGGGGTATTGTCCAAAATATCTTGGAATCTTGGGATTAAAATACCTTGTTTACTGACAATACTGTCATAAAGTTTAAATAAGAAGACTGTATTCTGTATATGTGCCTAATATTCTGTAGGCAGAAGATCAGCTCCTCCTTCCCCCTTGTACTCTTCGTTGCACATTGTTACAATCTCTCACCAGATAATGAGACATCTGTCGATCGTACCTCTTTAGTTCCTTAGGTAACCTATCTCTAAATCAGGTTTATGCAACTGCAAACTCCAGCACGGGAAAAGCAAAACCTGTTTTCACAAAAGCTGGGTGAAATGAGGTTATGCAAACAGCTGAATTGGCAGGACAGAGAGGGAAGTAAGCTCTGATAGAAAAGAGGTGGAAGGGACGGGGGTCTGGACACATGAGTTTAAACTAGGTCTTCTACTGACAGAACTAGTAATCTATAATGACAGCTTGGGTGGCTTTTCTAAAGCCAGGAGGGAGATCTGTGTCATATCAGTGAACCAACTACATATTTCACACACTAGTAGTTTGAACTATTTGAAACACCCTGAGCATTTACCAAAGATCTTCCTAGCTCAGATTAGCAGTATGGTGTAGATTTCTGGTAGGTGTATTTGGTTATGAAAGCAAATACACTGGTGGCTTTTTTTTTTCATGTTAGTGGTTGTAGAATGACAAAGCTGAAAATGCTTTTGTCATAGAGCTGTGCTACAGATGGTGAGAACTAAGGTCCTACACTCAGTTGATGGCATTTCTCAGTTTATGGAAAATTAATAGTTTGAAACATAATGACTCCTGATTTACAATTGATTGTAGGCATTGATGAACACAATTTTTCTGATTTTGGAGTCTGTAAACCATGTAAACGGGTAAAATTTTACCCATAGACTTCCTGGTGTTATGGACAAATTAATCTCTCAATCAGCGTTTGTGCTGTCAATGCTTATTTATCTAAAGGAGCAGCTTATTATGACATGACACTTTTGAAAGACCCAGAGAGAAGGCTTTAGACAGGCACTCAGGAGGATAAATAAGAAAGGAACAGTTGTTGTCTCCAGAAAAACCTACCAGTAAAACTTGCAGATAGTATAGCTGCCTGCTTTAAATTGAAATTCTGTCTTTCTCAAAGGAGAAGAGAGGTTGCATATTGATGTGACATGTTGATTTGACATTTTCTTACCTAATTTAACTGGACTCTACAGCGATCCAGGAAATACACGTGTTATGTGTTGATACTTGAAACTGTACCATTTTGGAAAGAGGATTTCTACTTTCATCAATTAATTATTAACACAAAAGCTAGAACATTTGTGGCTCCCATGGCTGCTTTCTGGCAGGAGACTGAATTATCTGGAGAATGCTAAGATGCTATTTTTCTGCAGAGTGACTTACAGTACAAGGTATACTCATGCTCATAAACTCTCATGCTCATATTAGAGATTTGTGTCTCTCTAGTGGTTTAAATGAAAAAAATATTAAAAAAAAAAAAAAAAGTTAAGTTCTGATTTCTGCTTTACTAAAGGTTAAGTAGAAGTATGGGGAGAAGTGGACTATTATACTGTCATGCCAAAATCTGCTTTGCTTTTTATTATTCCAATTAAGTAATCAAGGAAATTCAGCCCCACATTACTCTACCTTGATCCTATGTCTTTATCTGCACCTTCTAACTCTATAGAGTTGCTTGTCTACAGCTGCTGTGTGCATAGTCCGATTTGAATGTAAGGGATGCCCTTTCACTGTTGTTAAATACATTTCAGGAGTCACATTGGCACTTTTTCCATACCAGGCACTGCTGAAATGAGTAGCGCTCCATTAGGCAATTTGGTTAACATCATGCTTGTATTCTGCAGCTCTCCCTCGAGTATATTACAAAGACAGTTTTACTTTCTAGCCTGAATAGTCCACAAAACCCATCTTCCTGGACACAAATGTTTGTGACTATACGTAGACAATGGAATTTATGGATATGGAAGTTTAAGTGCTTTGCTAAAACAAGACCATCAGTAGTCCATGTAATAGAAGATTTATCACCTTCACCATTAAGCTATCTTAGTGGTTTATGACCCTCATTTCTAAGAGTCACATTTTCAGCTTAAACTTTGCAGATTTCACTTTTAAAGTATCTCATGACTTTTTTTCATATTTGAGAGGTTTGCCATACATAATTAAATCTCACATAAGCCTGCAAAATAAGGCCTACCTAGGATCTAAGGAGAATGTTGGTCTTAGGCAAGTCTATTTCTTAGGCGTATATTTCATTCTTTAAACTCATTCATTTAGCTTTGCTGCTAGTCAATTAACTATCAAGGTAAATCAGTGCTTCACTGCTTTCTGAAGTATATTCATATCTAAAGCATGAGGATGATTCTTTTTCCAAACATTATCAGAGAGTATAAAGAAATTAGGTCTACTCTCACCAACTCAGTGGATGAGACAGCTGACATAACATCAAACAAATAAAACTGCTGCCATCTATTTATGTCACAGAAATGTATTAACTAAACGTATCTGAAGATGTTGAATGATTTAATAACAAAAAACAAACCCAAAGTTGTTTCTAGCCTATCAGTGATTTTGTTAAAAGATCAACTGACTAATTTGCTAACTTTAAAAATAGGTGAAAATCATGTTTTTAAAACTATAGGATAAGAGGAAAGAAAAATAATGATTATATATCTCAAATCAATATAAATATGTCCTTATTAGAGAAGCCTTGGAAACAATATACCATGAGGAATTCATGATTCTGAATAAGATTTATTTGTCATGTTCTTAGTAAAAACATTACGCCTAGGTTTACCTATGTGTATTTATGTAGAATTCACAATTAGCTATTTCTTTGCAGAGAGGCAGATATCATTTTTTTTCAGGTTACTTTTTAGTTCAGAACTGGTGAAAGAAAAGGCAAGATGAAAAATAAAATAAATAATAGCATTATTCTGGAGGTGAAAAAATAATCTCACTGTTGAGGCAACTTTGCCTTATTTTCTCTTCTAATTCTAAATAACTTTTGCTGAGAACAATTTAGTACCTATTAATTGCTGTTCTTGAATATATTGATCAACTAAGTCTTGAGCTTTAAAATTCTATTTACATTTTCTAATTTTATACAGTGATGCACTTTATGATTTATCCTCTGGGATGGATAAAGTTTTAAGCCTCCAGTATGTTGTGTTACATAACTTAAAAGGCATCTTTTCAGTGTACACTTGTGCCTAGTAACTGTACATCTGCACCTAAATTGATGAATTTAGAAAGCCAGGTTAATGGTACCTAGCTTCCACTGGGAACTTTCCATCACTTAAAGGGAGTGCAATACTGCAAAGCTGGTCAAAGAAACACCTTATCAATGATCATATCCATTTAGCTTTTGGTTTGTCATGAAAAAGAGGCCATACACAGGTGATTTAACAAAACAGGCCTCGGAATGTAATTGAAATTACTTCAACTTAAAGATTTTTATTTTTATTTTTTTCTTGGTGGAAATCTACACATCTGAATTAGTGGTCTAGAATGTAGATCTCTCCCCCTGAACCAGCCATCTCCCACTTCCTTTGTTGTTAGTCATAAAAGAAAAAGGTACTTTGGGGAATGCAGTTAACTCCATTAGTTTGAGCATCTACATTTGAATGAAATTTATGTTCTAGAATTGCTTGTTGTTATGGTTTTGTTTGTTTGTTTGTTTTTCCTCTGAGACTGAAATTAGAGCACTAAGAAATTTGTTAAATAAAAGGCAGATATCTACACCTTGTCAGGTGAATCCTAAACATTGTTCTGTCCTTTGGTAAAAAATCTTAAGTTATAGTTAATTAACCTGAAGAAAAAAGAGGTTAATTGGGAGTGGCAGGTCAACGTAGATCTGTCCAAAGAAATAAATTGGGTCAGTGAAGCAACCATAGAGTTGTTAGTCCTATTTCAAAGTCAGCTTCTTTTAAGAAAACCTCTGTACAGTAGAAGTTAAAGTAAATAAATAAATAAATAAAAACATAACCAAACAACTCTGTACAGCCCAAAGAAGCCCAATGAAAATCAGAACCTTTTACAAGTGAAAATAAGATGAAGCATTGTTCTGAGAAGCTGGGCTCAAGCCTTCAAAACAGTGTACAATATTCATGGAAAACCTCCTTTTCATAGATTAGGAATTTCTGCATTAGGGGAAAAAAAAAAAAAAAAACTATCGATGCACATATTCATGGTTCTGAAAGCTTTGCCTTTGGATTTTCATACTTAAAGACAACTCGTAAATATCACCATGTTAAGTCATGGTTAGTGGTCTGTATGACTAGTGGTATGTCATCTGTATTTAAAGATAACAGTTTCTAGTCTTCTCAGTAGCTGTTGTTACATACTGTTCTAAGAAGAGATTAGTGGAGATTTAATGGAAAGCTAGGATTCATTTTTGAGAGATTGTTGTATCCAAATAAAAAATATCCACAGTTCCACCTGATAAAAAATAAAAATTCTGCTTTATCATCTCATCTGATTTATTAGCTAGATTCAGAAGGTGCAAAGTTGAAAGATTCTGTCAATAAGACAATAAGAGGGAATTTGGAGTCCTATAAAAATAATAAAATTTAGAGCAAAGAGAAAATTAACTGTTGTGATACTTAATACGGGCTAAACAAAAAGTGTCTGTACAGGACCATAATGAGTTATTTTGGTATCTGGGATGCTGCCTGAGCTGGCCCTCTGCATCCCAACAGCTGCTGCAACCATGTCCTCTGTGTCTGCTCCAGACAGAGGAGCTACAGCATCAGTGACCAAAGCACCTCAGGTATTTGCTTTTTTATTGTGCTCTTGTCTATTGGTCTGTGGCTGTGCTGTTTATTGTGAAGATATCTTGACGCTCAGATAAGAAAGCTGCATTACAGCAGTTTTATTTACCATGGTCTACCTCTTGTTCTGACAAAGAACTAAAGATTATTAATTTGAATTAATACCTGCTGCATAATGGCAGCTGCATGAGATGCTTTACAATTTTACATAATGGGCAAAGGAAGCTGTGGATATATCCAGTGTATCTTGGCAGAGTTCCTCTATGACTCATGAGAAAAATGAGAAGGATGAGAGCTGCTAGGCTTAAAAGATCTAATATCCCTAAGGCCCAGGAGACTCAGCTTAAGAGCATGGAGAGAGGCCCACAGAATGATTCCAGGGTCAGCCAGACCACTTGGAAGACTTGGCCTTTGGGATTTGCTATCTTAGCATTTGAATTACTACTGAAGTTTCTATACAGAGAGCATGAACTTTGCTCACATTCATTTTTCTATGTAGTAATTTCATATTTGCAAATACAGTTTTATATAGTTGCTTCTCTGACTTTAAAACTTGTGTTTCTGTTTTATCTCACAGATGGCGGATGGCTATGAAATATTAATGCTAACTCTAATATAAATAATGAATTAAACAATGAAAGCTTTGGCTTAAAAAGTCTAACTTCTAAATGAATACAGACTTAAAGGTGCACATGATGACAGAAATGCATCATTATTTCTTCCAAGCTGAGTAAAGAATTGCCTGTTTGTAAATCAGACATAATCTTGTTAGTTTATGTTTCTACTTGGGGCACAAACGGTAACCACTTAACAAGGTGAACTCCCTGTCTAGTCTCTCCCAATATTTGTTATTCTAATTTATCTTAGCAGAAAGAACATAAATTCCCTGAGCACCTGAGCTGAGCCCTGTTTTTGCTGCAGGCTTCTGATCTTGCATTCTTTGTGTCACTCCTAATGCTTTCAGTGGGTGTGCAAGGGAAGCGGTGCAGGCCCCATAACTCTATCTGAAGAAAGGCAATTTAACATTTTCAGTTTCACTTACCAGTTCCTGCTCTGATCACAGTCTTGCTGTACATCTTCAGTTTTAACAACCGTTCCTTTCTTTTTGTTGTTAGGTATAAAATGATGATGTATTTTTCCATAACGTGCTGTTTCCTTGCAATATTCTCACTCAGTAGGGTAGCTCTCTATTGATTATTTATTTTTGGAAGAACCTTAGCGCAACCTGATGCTGTGAGCCCTTGTCTCTTGAGAGATGACGTTATAAAGTCTGTGAGCATTCATGACAGAGTACAGTACCTAAAAGTAAAACTATGCTTTGAATTGTGGTGTACCTGTGCATTACAGTCTTGCAATATGTAGTGGTAAAAAACTTTTTAATCTGTGATTCTATTTTTTTCAGATTATATGTGCCAGAAAATGATGTGCCAACATCTTAGCCTTTCTGTTAGGGGACAAAAAAACAGCTGGAAAATGGATGTATTTGTCTCTATTGAAGCCGACCATGTTAAACAGCCATGATGACAAGTTTAGGCAAATCCCTTCCAGATCCACAGTGGAGGTGCCAGGGCTTGTGAGAAGCCAGCTGTGATTAGAGAGATTTTATTTTAATGGTTAACTGGTTAAGTTAGTGGAGTTGGACATGCAAAAATGCAAACCTGGATCCTCATCCCTAAGTTTCTACTTGACCTAGCAAAAATTCAGATGGCCACCGTGAAAATCTGGATTTAATTTTTTGGGGGTTCATTAAAAAGGACCATCTCCATCCCTCATCAGCAGGTCTGTGAGGATAAGCCTAAGCTGTCTGTGCTCAGTGAGCTAATTTTATTCCCTTACTCACAAACATAACGTTGTCTTGAAGAACAACCCTTTACTGAAAGGAGAAAAGAGAGGGACTGAGTACATGGTTGCCTCTTCTCCATAATATCGGTTACTATTCATGGTTCTCTTCTCTAGCTACTTGGTGAGACAATTGTTAGGGCAACTGGCTACTTACCAGTTTCTGCATTACTACTTTCTCTCTAATTTGAGACTGTGAAGTCCCATGGGTTTCGTGTTTACCCTGCAGGCCAGAGAGACTTTACTGAAGGCAGAGCTGCCCCACGGTGTAAACTACCCTGCCAGCTGGTGTTTATGGGCCCTTCCAGTGCCCACCACAACTTTGCTAACAAGTTCTGCTCTGTAAACAGGAGTGCAACTAGTACACAGGGGCTTTCACCTATAAGAAAACCTCTATGCAGACTCTCTTACATAGCTGTTGCTTTTAAACCTGAAGCATTTGCAACCTGAAGTGGCAAGTGATTGACTTAATGAAGGGCATAGTCAATTCACAGCTAGACATAATTATCTGTGCCGCATTTCTACACCTTTATAAAATTATTAAATCTTTCTTCCTCGACGTTTTAACTTTTCTTTCTCTTAACAGAGACAACCCACTTATCCTAAAATAACATGTACAAACTGAATATATCTCAGGTCTGTCCATTGACTCATTTTGTTTTACTTTCTCTCCACTAGAAACCAACAGATCAGTGCTTCCCTTTTGCTCTGTCCCACCTGGAGCCCTGGGGAGAAAAATGGGGGTGCATCTTCCCTTTGGCATCAGGCACTCTGCTAGTATTCATGCGCTCTGAATGACTCCTCTGTGCAGACCGCTGCTCTGTGGGAGACAGGATACAAAGAGACACTCATATAAGCAATCCTGCTGGCATTTGTGAAAGAATGTGGATGTTGTGTGCCAGCTACAGTGTTTCTTAATGGTCATTAAGGAGAACTTGAAGTCATTGTACCTCAGATTAAAATGTGACTATATATTTTTGTCTAATTAATGTAAGTGACTAAGAAACTGAAGAAAAATGATCTGGAGTCCTTCTTTGAGCTGTTATCAAACTTACTGGTTTGGCAAACACTTCAACCATAAATGTTCCACACCTCTTAAGAGCACATTCTTCTAATAAGGTCTGATAGAGATTGAAATATATCAGTTGGGTGAGAAGATGAATTTAGAAATATCTAACATATTAATCAATGCACAGTCCTACAGCCAATCTATCCAGCAGCAGCACCATGAGCCATCCAGAATGAGACATTTGTCTTACTGGTGTTTCTACAGTCAACAACACTGCAAACTCTGGGAGAGCAAGTTAAAATGCTGTCTTCTGTGTGATGTTGTAAATCATTGGGTGACATTAGAAAAGTTGTAACAACTACCGGATATAATGTGTATATATATATATATGTATTCTTGAAGAAATATTAACGTATTTATCTTTATCTTTGATCCTATGCTTGTGGTAGAGAAGGTGAGTGTCCGGATCTGAATGGCAGCATTTATCAGCAAACTGTTACACCACATTCACCCCACTGCTGTCTGAGTACAAGTGTGTACCAAGCTACTGTGACATTATTGCAGAGAATGAATAGATTACTATGTAGGAAAAATAGTATAAATGATTTGGACACCTTGGAAAATCCATTTATTCTCTTTCATTTTTTGTATCATGGAAGTTGATATAACACAACCAAGGTACCACCTCTAATTGAGAAAGTGAAGAGAAAACTCACATAACAGGTGGTAACAGGTAGCTTGGTGGTGGCAAAGAATGCATTCTGAGTTTCTAGAACTTCATTTTAAGGTAGAGAGCACCTATATTTTAGTAAGTTACAGGAAGAAGAGAGTCCTTTATCCTTACCCTTTTTTATATTGTTAAAATAAAAGAATAATTGTTCATT
Organism: Anser cygnoides; assembly: GCF_040182565.1. Lineage (NCBI taxonomy): Eukaryota > Metazoa > Chordata > Aves > Anseriformes > Anatidae > Anser > Anser cygnoides. The sequence goes on from NC_089875.1 coordinate 98,431,680, forward strand.
CAAAATGTGAGCATTTAGCAATTGGATTTTTAATTGCTGGAATAAGAATTACCAGATTTTGAAAATAGATTTTAAATGATTTCATGTTTGTTATTATGACTTGAACTCGTGTTTTATTGAAATAATACTTAGTGGAATCTTGCTCCCCTCTAAATCAGCTCCCAAATTCCTCATTATTCACTAGGGCAAGGGTTTCATTCGCAGATTTTAAAATGCACATTTTTATTTTGCACATTGTCTCTAAAAAATTACACTGACTATCTAGTAATGATTTTATTTGAATAATGAGATGTCCTCTGAAGTCTTAAGGTAATTTATTTACATTTTAAATTAAATTGTGACTGAGATATCTGACATAATTGTGCTTATTGAAACAAAACAGGAATATAAAAAGATACATAGAAATCTTGAATGAAATACAATTGCTGTTATCACAAATTATATAATTTGAAACTTTATAGCATCTTTCATAAGAACCTCCTTCAATTCCATCCAGATATTAAGTTCTCAGCAACAAGGACATGTTCTTAGGTCAATCACCAATCCTGGTACTTGTAGGCAGCTTCTGCAACACCTGATATATACTCCATAATATACGGATTTCTCTTTGGGCTTCCATTTCTCATGGACCACAGATCTGTGTAAGCCAAAGTAAAACATACGCACTCCGTCTTTGTTTAAATCTGTTGTAGGCTATGTAGACTGTAGGAGGTCCTTCCAGTTTCTCCTTACTCACTTATAAAGTGGGGCAAAAAAAAGGAGGACACCTATATGCTGAGATGTGTCATGCAGGCCAAGGCCTTTTACTTTCCAAGGTGTAGAACATTCCACAGCTAAAGTCCTTGGCTAAAGGAGTGCATCTACCCAGTTTAATGTCCCACTGTCAACACTGTCAGAGCCTGGGATTGTTCCAGAGAGCTGTCAGGAATGGGAAGAAAAGATGGATTCTGGAAGGGGCTACCACATTAGAAAAGCATGGAATATAACCATGTACCCTGTTGTTTGATGGCATCTCTAACTCACCATCTACCTGCTTTTTTTTTTTTTTTTCCCCTTTCTGGTCTCATTCCTGCCCCTCATAGTCTCTAGATATCTTTTTTTTTTTTTTTTTTTTTTTTTTTTGTAGCACACCAGACAGAACTAATAATCTATAGCAACATGCCATTCTTCTACAACGATATTTTTTACTAAATGCAAATGCTAAGTAATTTTGCTTGACATATTTGACAGTGATAGGTAGTTTCAATACAAGTACTTGAATGCCTTTTCTAAGTTATTCTTATAATTTGTTATCTTTTTATACACAAGCGGCTGCTATTCCCCAATGGAAAGCTTACTTCCCCACCTCTTCACACATTCATCTCTGCTTTGGTACAAGTGGTAACCAAGAAATACAACGTTCAAAGTGAGCTTTACAGTTTTACAGTGATCCTGAAGCTCTCAGAGAATCTCCACTGCGTTTTGGAGCTGTGTGGACCTATTTCTTGTGAATCAAGGATAAGGACTGAGATCTTAAAGAGTTATTGCTGTGAGAGAATTTGCCTGCCCTAGAACTCAGAAAATGCCAGGCACTTTAATAAGAGCAAGGCAGTTTGATGCTTTTGTGGATGTGCTGTTAGATCCAGGGAAAGGATTAGTGGGATTTGTAGAAGTACTGAATCAGTATAATATTTTGGAACTATAAAATTATATACAATTTACAAGCTATATATTGAACTGTCAAGCTGTGCACACTGTTAGCCTACATAATGGCAGGATTGCTTGTAATCTTATCTCTTCTCTCTTATTGCCTCCCAGTGTCTGCAATGCACTTGTTGTGTCTTGTCCTTAATCATCCTCCAATTCTATATGAGCTGCGAAGCCCTGTGCCTCTGTTGAATGATGCTGATTTCAGTTAAGCTCTCCAGAACACAAAGGTCTGCCTGCAGGGAGAGGGTGAAGGACAATAACCCTTTAAAGGGAGAGACCTCATTTATCTCTGCATCCTGTAAATGCAAAAGCCCTCCAAGATACTCTCTGCCAGCCAGTTTATGACAGGGTTTTAGAGTAAGCACACTCTCAGCTGCAGGATGACTCATATTTTTTTCTGTGATGACTGTTCCCCATCAAATTGTGTTTGGGACTGAGGATGGGGCCTAAGCTCCAGACTGGCTGAGCCAGTCCTCATCAGATGGGTGCCCATGCACCCAACACAGAGCATTAAGGCAAATGAGTGTCTTTGATGATCTCAAGGAGGAGATCCTGGCTGTCAGCATTTATGCGCCTAAATCAAGCAGTCTGGATCTTCTTTTCCATGGACTAGCTGGGAAATATGGTATTCTTTTCAGTAGGACTAATCTACCTAGAGAGTTACGTGCTTGAATCCAACAGAATGGATTTGCCTTTGCCATGTCTACATGAGTAGATTTGCTTTTCCAGCCCATGATGGAAGTAGATGAAGTTAATGCAAGTGCTATCCTTGAAGTGCCTCTACAGGCAGGGGAACATTGGGAATGTGTGCCTTCTGGAAGGGAGAGAGACTTCAAGTTATTTCAGCCTGACTCAACCCCACTGTTTCCATGGGAAAAACTCCAAACCACCGCAGTCAACCTTAAGGCAAGCTTTTTCTCCCTTTCCCTCTCACCTGTAGTCTCTCTCACAGGTACTATCTGCTATTCAGGATTTCAGATGCTTTAAAACTGCTGATTTCAAAAACTCATTATGTTTGACCTAGGTGTCTCTAAGCTATTAGTGAACCCTGAAGTCTTTACCTATCTATTAACCCCAAGATCTGATTCATCAGCAAAATATTGGTAAACATGAGGTGTTACTGAGAGAGCAACATGGCTTGCTACCAAGAATTCAACTCAGTGTTCTGCATAGATATGTTTTGTATAAATAAAATGTGGTAGCAGAAACCATGCTGGATCACATGCAATAGCCCCATGGCTTTATACAATATTGATAAATCAGCATAACAGAAACTGTAAAAAATTGTAGACTGAACTTTTTTATCAGGTTCCAGATACAAAATAATCCAAACGCCACCAGCAGCTTAATCCTAAAAGCTCTGCTTCTGTGCATAGGGATGAGCAACACTCAGATTCCTTATGGAACACAGTACATCACTGAAAAGTAGGGCTCGTTTCATCTTAGCAAATATTTTAATATAGAAGGCACCCTCATTTTCATTACTGACAATTCAATTTCCAATGTCTGTGGCTGGGAAAAAGGGAGTTTAAAATTGCTGCATTCGTCTCAGAGAACATATTGAATCACAATGGTGAATGAAGCAGAAGGATTCAGATAGATGGGGGGGGGGGGGGCAGGTGATCATTTACTTTTTTAACACAAGATGTGTTTTTTTTATTTTTCTTATTTATTTTTTTTTTTTCAGTAGAGAATAAGCTTTAAAACTTCAAGAAATAATTTCAACCCGAAAATAGGTTGGTGAAAGACAAACGTTTCTGAGAAATGTCCCCCTTTTCCCATCTCCACAATGTCTCCTGGCCCAAGCTGCCACTTCTGCTTTACATTCATGCTGCAAGGTACAGTACAGAGCTGCAGCAATTTTGGGTGCTCGTCTTTCAGTCAAGCCAGAATAAATGAAGCTGTCAGCAACGAGAACAGAGATGTTTGTCTGAAATTAAAGAAGAAAACCTATGCTAAAATGCATTGATCCCCCTATTTCATAGTTTTAATGTTATTCATACATTTTTCTTTCTACACCACAGCTTCAAACTCATATTAAAAAAATGTCAAAAACATGTAGGGCTGCTGGTACTCTACAGATATTGTGAAAGGCTCATCAAAAGTTAGTGCAGTATGAGCTCTTAATATTTATTGTGCACTGAACTTAAACTATGCTCCGGTTTTTGTGTCCTTAATAGTTTTATTATGTCTTGGCTGTAATGTTTCTGAGAGGAACCTTTGTCTCTACTGCTCCCTAGGTGAGTTCACACATCTGGCTGGTGTGAATTCTGCTCAGTCTTGTTCCACCCCCATTTTTTGCCTTAAGTGTTCTCACCTTGAAAAGGTGCAATTCACATACCAGCCTGGTGCTTCAGGCAATGACAAAATCTGCAACCAGGGAACATTAGAAGTCTGTAGGCCTGCATACCTTACCTGTATTTTTGTTTTTCTCTCTTTTCTCTTGTTTTTCTTAATTTTGTTCTCTTATCCTTCTCTGGGGCATTCTTTTTCTCCTTCCCATCCCCACCCTCCGCTTCCCTAGATCCTTATTTTTTCTGACTCATAGCAACTCTAGGTATCAGATACTGAACCTGGTGCTGAAATATACATATAAATATTATAAAACAGCTTAATAATAATAATAATAATAATAATAATAATAATAATAACATAATAATAAACACAAGGAAAATAATAATTTTTGTGCAGAAACATTAAATACTTTGAGGTCTGACTTTATGAACTACAAAAAAAATCTACAAGGCTTTGCACAAGCAGACTTTGCTGGGATTACATCTGTATTTCCTCAAAATATTTCTTCTGCATTAAAAATTTATTTGTGTGGAGGTATAAACACATCACTTGAGATTAGCACCCCACTGCCCCATGTACTTACCCGTACTATAAAGGGGTCTTTTCCTTGAAGAGATTATACTCTGAGTGGTCAGGAGAGTCACCAGATTCAGGAAGTACCAAGAAATAACAACTTAACAAACACATACTCTGTCTTCCATAACTATTACATGAAAGGCCTACCTCAGCCGGGAGTTGCTCAGCTCCAATATGGTGCTGTTTAGGTGAAGTCTGGGAGAGCAAGGGGGCCGCTTTTTGGATAGAGCATCTGGCACTCCAGGGGATGACTTAACTGTACCAAGAAAAAAAAAAATCCTTTTGCTGGTAGCAGCCGTGTTTCCATTAGAAGGATCTCTCAGTGTACTTCCATCTGAATATTTCTGCTTACTGGAAGGGCTCTTGTACTAGAAACCAGCCCAGTGGAACGATTTCCCCAAAACAAACAAACAAACCAAACCAAACCAAAAAAAAAAAAAAACAGGGGAAAAGAGATTATTAGAGAGAGTGGGAGGTAGAAAAGGATGAAAAACAGTGATGATAAATTAGATATAAGGGAGACAGCTAAAGTCAGAAAAATTTCAGTGCCTTCACTCACCCTTATCCATACAAATATTGTCACTCAAAGAGCTACACATAACATGACACCTATTCTCTCCGCTCAGACCATCTATTTGGATTCCATAATGATGACTCTACTCGCAGGACACAATGACCAGATTTTTTCCCTTCCCCCTGTGACAGCCAGATAATTTGCAGTCAGTTATATTTCCTACTCAAAGACACCCTTAAACTTTAAAGACTTTTTATAAGGCTTAGGGAGCATTATTCCAATATAAAAAGCAACTGCTATAAATTAATTTCACATTTTTGAGAAAATCCAAATGGCAAAGCTGTATTTCTTTGGCATCAACTGCCAGCAAATAGTCAAGCTTGGTATCTATTTATCATTTTACAGACTATGTTAGTTCATTTGTTTTTATTTTTGTTATGTTATTGCAAGGTACAGAATTGTAACAGATGTTGGTAGCAAGTAATATATTTTGTCTGAAAAGTCATTTCCACAGTAACCCTTGAACTGGAAACAAGACGTTCTTTTACATACTTATTTCAAACCCCAAGGACATTCTCATGTGAATGTGGGATGTAGGGAGTGAACCCCGAATTAATTATGAAAATGTATGTCTCTGCTATACACAATGGAAATATATATATATGTTTAACAATAGATCTTTTTCAAGGTTGAGATTCCCAGAAATAGCTAAGAGACTTATGTTAAATCCCACTGATTACTTCTTTTAGGCAAAGGAAAAACAGAAGGACTTTGAGATTTTCTTATGTCAGTCAAAGATCCCATGTTTTCTGTGTTTTCCATAAGTAAATTTTCAGCAGTTTCATTACTGTTTTCCTGTTCCTAATAGAAAGTTGTTGAAACATATTCCACTGCTATTACTGGAGTCTGATTGCTTCATCGGTTTCCATTTGCCACAATGTGAGAGATAATTTTAAAGCAGCAGTACCTGGACCCTCTTGAAAGGAAATGCACACACTGGAATCCAAGGGAGCTCATTTTTCTTTTAACCAGAAAACCTTTGAAGGATGCATGAACTGAAAGTGAGAGCAGGAGAAAGGTATGGTATAATTTCTTTTCTTGAAGCCACAGGAGGAATATTTCTAATTTTCCAGAAGACAGAATTTTCTTAATGCTTATGATCTGAATTAGTTTTATTTTCTATATTTGATAAAAGTATGCAACATTAACTTTACTAAACTAAAACTGAATAGCCAGCTAATGCCCAGCGCACTGTATTGCAAACTTGGGTACACCTTGGGAGAAAGAAAGTGTTATGGTGGTTTTTTAATCAATATGCAAAAATTTAACAGCCACAACAATAAAAAGATTATGGGACATATTTAGGCATTATGAAATTCTGTTTAATAGGTGATAAGTATGTATGTACTCAGGGATCAGCATTAGCTCAGAAAAAATGGATTTGAAAAAAAGAATCTAAAGGTGTTTCAGGCTGCCATTACTACCCAGCACTAGAGTTAGATAGAACCCTGAGACACAGTCTTGACCAATCGGCAGAGTATTTCCAAAGAACTAGTGTTCTGTTTGGTTTCTGCCACATTCACCCTGTATTTGGTTATTTAAAGTGGAGTTAGGAACAAATAAGGCACTGTGTTCCTGAAGATCACAAAAATGACAAAAGCTGGGGACAGGCAATGCTAGGGTTTGTGTTTATTAGTCATATCCAATGCACCTGTTTCAAAAACTAAATAATTTCTACAGATCATCTCTCTTTCACCCTCTTCTTGTTTTATCTTCTTTAAAGAAAACATGACATTCAGAGTCTCTCAAAATTAATTAGAATGGATAAGGTGAATCCCATTCCTAGCTCTGCCAAATAATATAAATGGCCACTATGCATGAAATCAGATGACTAATGAATATGTTAGACTGTTAGAGGGAAAAGAGCCTTTAAGAACATCAGCAGCTTAGTCTCATACAATACATAGCTTATAAAAATGAAATTAGTGGAGCATAATGACATAATAAGAAACAATTCTCTACTTCCAGAGTACAACTAGAATGTGCAGTCACTTCAGCTAAATGCAAACAGTAATATATAGGGGCAAAACACTGCCTGTGAACTATGATTAAGAGTCCCATGGTTTTGAATGTATTCATCTATCTTCATGATACATTCAATTTAGTTATTAAGACTGGGACCCTCAAAGGATAATTCCCCTCCATTTCAGATATTTGAAAATGGCACAAAATCTGTTGTTTTCTAGTGAGAATTCCAGGTGCGACAGAAGGAAATTGAAGCTTGTGGATTTCCTTTACTAGCAGAGATGTCATCAGTTAAGTCTCCACTGCACATTAGATAGATCTAGTTTTTACTTGTTTTACTTAATACTCCTAGGTTTTGTCAAAGCACAGTAAGTAGATGAATCCTGCTCATGTTTTATTTAATTAAAAATATTTTCTTCATCTTTTTATTTCAAATAAACAAATACTTCTTACTTTTAATTTATATGGTAAACAGTTACCTCTAAAACCAAATTTATTTATAGTGAATACCCTCTACTTAGGTTGTTCAAAACACATTCAACTTTTCTGAAAGCATAACCATATGCTATAAAATTAATTCAATTTTGAAATGCCTTATCATCTGGCATTTTTATCTTTGAGAGGATTTCCTACTTATTTTCCCATGCTACAGATGTGTTTTTTTTCTTTTTCTGAGTTACAACATCTGGCACTTAGTAATTGGGTCTTTCCTTCAGGCAGTAGCCATCTTCAGATTAAAATTACAGTAAGTAAGTCTAAATTTAGTTTTGTCATACTCTTACTTTTTTATCTCACTCTCCACTTTGTTATGACAGATATTTGGATGGATTAATGGATGAGACCGTGGCTGTCGTTTGCTCATTCTGTCTGCCAATTACCCTTTTCTACTAGATGCATATAAATTTCACAAAAGGCAGTCGATCATGTAGAGTTCTGGTCTCTTGATCAAAATAAGCAAATTCTGGCTCCCTTTGCCTCCCTTTTCATTTCTTGCATTTGCCTTCTTTCTTTTTCTTTCTTTCTTTCTTTCTTTCTTTCTTTCTTTCTTTCTTTCTTTCTTTCTTTCTTTCTTTCTTTCTTTCTCTCTCTCTCTCTCTCTCTTTCTCTTTCTTTCTTTTTCTTTCTTTCTTTTTCTTTTTCTTTCTTTCTTTCTTTCTTTCTTTCTTTTTCTTTCTTTCTTTCTTTCTTTCTTTCTTTCTTTCTTTCTTTCTCTTTTTCTTTTTCTTTCTTTCTTTCTTTTCTTTCTTTTCTTCCTTCCTTCCTTCCTTCCCTTTTTTTTTTTTTTTTTTTTCTTTTTCTTTTTCTTTTTCTTTTTCTTTTTCTTTTTCTTTTTCTTTTTCTTTTTCTTTTTCTTTTTCTTTTTCTTTTTCTTTTTTTCTTTTTCTTTTTCTTTTTCTTTTTCTTTTTCTTTTTCTTTTTCTTTTTCTTTTTCTTTTTCTTTTTCTTTTTCTTTTTCTTTTTCTTTTTCTTTTTCTTTTTCTTTTTCTTTTTCTTTTTCTTTTTCTTTTTCTTTTTCTTTTTCTTTCTTTTTCTTTTTCTTTTCCTTTTCCTTTTTCTTTTCCTTTTCCTTTTCCTTTTCTTTTCCTCTTTTTCTTTTTCTTTTTCTTTTTCTTTTTCTTTTTCTTTTTCTTTTTCTTTTTCTTTTTCTTTTTCTTTTTCTTTTTCTTTTTCTTTTTCTTTTTCTTTTTCTTTTTCTTTTTCTTTTTCTTTTTCTTTTTCTTTTTCTTTTTCTTTTTCTTTTTCTTTTTCTTTTTCTTTTTCTTTTTCTTTTTCTTTTTTTTCTTTTCCTTTTTTTTCTTTTCCTTTTTTCTTTTTCTTTTTCTTTTTCTTTTTCTTTTTCTTTTTCTTTTTTTTTCTTTTTCTTTTTCTTTTTCTTTTTCTTTTTCTTTTTCTTTTTCTTTTTCTTTTTCTTTTTCTTTTTCTTTTTCTTTTTTTTTCTTTTTCTTTTTCTTTTTTTTTTCTTTTTCTTTTTTTTTCTTTTTCTCTCCTGTCCTCTCCTAGCCTCTCCTCACCTCTCCTCTGTTCCCCTTCAGAAACAGATTGCTGCAGTTATTAAGTGATTTCATAGGAATCATACACCATAGTTTTGAAAGAATAAAAAATATTCACCTCCATCCCAAAGGAAGCACACAGAACAGATGCTATATGGAGCTCTCCAGTAGCTGATTAAGTGTAACTGTTGCACGACAACAACAACAAAAAAGTAGAGCACCTCCAGAAAGGGGGGCTCTGCCTAATCATATAAGAAGTTAAAAAATATGGTAGTTGATGTGGTGTGGGAAGAAATATTATTTAAAAAATGGTAGAAAATAATATATATAAATTTAATTTGTGATGTTGTTTTAGAGAAAGGAATGAGCAATTTGAAATATTGCATGTGGGAGGTCTCTGCAGGTGCTGAGTATTTGAGATTCAAGTGCTTTCACAAAGACTCCAGTAAAGAAATCATTATATTGTCCCTTACTAAATCCACTTTAGTTATTGGTGTCTAGACATTATATTACTGGTGATATACAGAAGCCCAGCTAAGTGACACTTGAATGCCAGGCTAACAACTGTAGTTTACCACTAACTGCCATTTGCAGTGGTTTGCTCTGGAAGAACCAAAACAACTCTTCCCCCAGTTTAGTTCCTTTCGTTGTTTCCATGATCTCTGTGGAAAATAGATACAATTTTATTAACACAAATCCTTGTGTTTTTCAAGAAAATTTGCAGTGCCACATTGTTCCTTTTCTATGTGGTCTAGAAGGTTTGAAGAGACACTCTGCCCAGAGTCTTCCCACTCCTTAAACAGATGGCCGAAAACTTGCCACTGTTGCTGACAGCTTTACAAGAAAGAGACCTTCTCATCATCTATTTGCAAGCCAGAACTTCTGTGGTCCGCTTACATGGTCAACAGTTGAGCTCAGACATCAGACTGTAAGATCATTTTTACACTGTTCAAACTCAACTGGCTTTGTGAGAGACCTGATAAATGTCAGGCTTTTTCTGTGAGCGCTGTTGGACTGCTGAAAGCAAAGGGTGGTGGAACAGCTAGAGGTAAGGCTAGGGAGATGTACAGAGCAGGTTGGCTGGGAACACTTCTGCATGGTGGGAAAATGCCCATCACATGTGAGCCTGGAAGTACCTTCCCTCCTGTGAGCTTGCAGAGTACCATTTCTGTACTTAGCAAAGTGATTCCTAGCTACAAATTGTCAAAACTCAAAGAAATAACGTTATGAAACGTGGACTTTTCAGTGTTGTTTTCATTCCATAGAGCTTGACACAGAACATTGTTTTCATTTAAACCCCCAAATTTCATAAAATTCCATGTTCATGCTTTATTATTTTACACAACCAACACCCCCACACAACCTGTCATAGTACTGAAAGCAGTTAAGTGCACTGTAACTCTTTTTGTTACTCAATTTTCCCCTAAAAAATGCAAAATACGTATCTACTGTGGACTTACCACACATTTGCTGTCTGTCTCCTCTCCCAAATCACTTTTTTTTTCTTTTTTAATGAAAGCTGAGCATCTTTTCTGAGATGTATGTAGGACACTGAAGCAATATTTATATGGGTAAACTAAACAGTGGCAATTGCCTATCAAACTTTACCCATATCACAGCAATCAAACTCTCCCATCCTCCAGGGTGGTGTGATCCAGCCTGCTCCCTGGGAATGGTTGCTGCCAACGTGCTAGTTGGTACATGCTATGAGCACCTCAGGGAGTATGCAAACAATATAAAGTGTAAGAAAATCAGCTTCATGGCCCTTGCCTAAGCCCTGACAGTATTTATTTTGCAGGTATACAGCCTCCTTGTTTAGAAAGGAATAACCCTGTAAGGGCATGCCATAACTGTGTATGGATTATGCAGATGGATTCAGCCTATAATTTACTGCTTTTCCCTTTATGATTGAAATGTCTAGAATTAACACTATAAGCACAAATAAATGGGCCATGGTTGAAGCTCCTTTGCTTCTTTAAGGTGTTCCAAAGAGAAAACGTACAGATTTCACTGTATGTTTTTACATACAGGTTTCCTACAGTGCAGAAAAATATCAAGATCCAATTCTCATTTGAATGAAGTCATATTCCAGTTCCTCTTGTGGATTCTTAACTCTCACATTGTATGATTTCAATGACTGCAGATACAAATAACGAACACATATATTGGTAAACACCTGCTATGGTGGAAGAGTTGCTTCAGAGTAACTAGGCCTCTGTAAAATGTGTTGTCTTCTTTCATTATGAGGGACTTCTTTTGTATAGAATTTTAAGATATCAAATTTATTTGAAGACATAGAGATTCATCTTTTCTCACGCTGCTCATCATAGAACTGGAAATATATTTGGAGGTCTGTTAGTGTGAAACAAGAATATGATCCATGCGTCTCCTTCTAGAATTGATGAAAGGGCTGAGGGAATTGGAGTAACCTAGTAAATTGTAACCTTATCCTTTCACAACTTCAAATTCATTCTTGCTGAGGCAGGTCATTGTCACAGTGAGTAGTTTGGGCTGTGGGCAGTGGAGCAGCCTGCAGCCAAAGTAAAGACAGTCTGTGCACTAAGACCATTTTTATTGGAAATCTGCATAGCTATGTAAAATTAAGCAGAGTTTCATTAAGAAGCCCTAATCAACATGTTCATCAGATGTCTCAGCACTCTTAGGAACCTCGATGTGGTTTAATATCTCTGTTCCAATTATTCACAGATTATCTGTTCCTATCCCCTACAAAATGTCACCAGTTTTGTGTTTCATCCTGTCAATTCCACCTCTTACTCCAGTGGTTACTTTCCCTTCCACTGTTGCTATCTTCCCTCCTTACCTCTTCCAATCTGATTTAGGGGGTCTTATATCACACAGTGGCAGCTACATATCTCCTTATTGGTTTTGGGTTCAATTACAGTATAATTACTGTAACTGATGCTTAAAAAGAATACTTGGCTTACAAGGCAATATAAGACAAAATAGAGGAGAGAGAGAGAAAAAAAAAAAAAGTAAATACAACCCTGTAAGAACAGAAATGGAACCCAGAATGAAAATCCATGCATAAAGAAAGGAATGAAATTAAAAGTTTGGATAGAGAAAGAGAAAAATCTTATGAAGAAAAGTGATATGTTGACTTGTGAAAATCTAGTCTGAAAGAATACGCTTGTATCTTTATTACAGTGTACAGTTTTCTCCACAGAACAAATGCATTTTTTGTTAAAATTTAGAGAAAGAGGGAGGATGAAATTGGCTCAAATTATAATGAAAATGTGTAAATCTAAAAGAATCAAAGGGGGAAAGAAAGGGATATTATTTTTAAAATGCAACAAAGACTATGGATAAATATAGAAAGCAGATAAATGTGCCTGATGTTTGCAGGTTGAAGGTGTCACCAGAAAAAGTGGTTGCAGAATGGATTTAGCAGGAGAGAGTAAATAATGACTGGAAAGATCCAAAAGAGAGGAAGAAAAAGAGAGAACTCTGCCACAAGTGTATCTGGATCATATAAAAGCATTCAAACACTTACATTATCCCTTTGTCTGTATTGAGGATTCATTTTTTTTTTCATTAGAGCTAGAAATATTTATTTTATATTTCTGTTTTTTCTTATAAATAAATGAAGAAGCTATGGTAGAAAGTTTATTCCAATCAGGGAACTGAAAGACCTACTTTCTCCAGCAGTGCAGATCTCAGTGATCATATGATACAACTCTCAGGAACAAAAAAAGATAGGCAATGAGAGGAGTGAACAGACAAAAAGATTCAACTTATATTCAAAATGAAAATAGTGATTATATTTAACAGTAGCCTCAAAACAATGTGTCAGCTGGGAAGTCAGGTGGCTTAACTACAACACACTACCTAGATGTACTCAACTGGAGTTGCTTTTGCCTTGTTTTCTATCTTCTTTACCTCTGCAAGCCTATTTAGCAATCCTGACATTAGTTTTATACATCCATGTTGAACATCTGAAGTGATCTTTATTTCACATTCATAACTGAGGCTCAATTTCCAATTTCCATGTTCCAAAATATGGATGAGTGCTTGTCTCTGTGATGCTGTGATGGAAATGTTATTCTCTAAATGCCTAGCTTATAGCTAGAACTAGCTCAGCCTATAAAAAAAAAAAAAAAAAAACACTTTTATTTCAGGTTTTGAAAATGAGAGTTGATCTGTCATTAGGCAGTGCAGATTCAGCATGCAGTTCAAGGCGTTTTGTCACCTTCACTCACAGAAGCCTTGTCTTCTTGTTATCTAGAGTTCAATGTAGCCCTTCTCTGTTTCACTGGTTTTCAATCAAGTTGCATTATTCTCAGAAGAGTATTCAGTCAGATCATCCATATCTCTTTTTATTCATCCACTGAAGTTTCTACAAGATGTAGACCTTAAAAAGAAATATATTTTATTATTAAATACATATAAATAGGGGCAGTCCCTCTTGCAAAAATTGTGTTTTAGTGAATTTTATACTTTATGCATCACTGCAGCTTGAAAAATCTCCTTCAGTCAGGTCTCATCAGTGCAGTTAGTTTATTCAGCTGGATCACTCATATATGCCGTTCAATTTTAGTGGCTTTAAAAGCTGCAGGGATTAAAAGAATACAGTACTATTATACAAAGCTGCATTGAGAGAGTTTGCTTTCAGAAGCTGCTTTAGTATACTAAATTTAATCTAATCAGAATTAGATACATTTTATTTTCATTCTCTATTTTAAAGTTAGAAGCTGCAAATATTTTGCAGTCCTGTTAGGAATGAGATACTGCTTATATTTACACAGAAATGATGTCCAAGGATTTCTCATTCTTACTTAAAGTTTTGAATTTAAATTTATCTCAACTGATTCTTACTAATCCCCTTTTGCAGCAAAGTTGGATGGGTGACGAACCAGCTGAATGGTAGACTTCAAAGTGTTTTAGTGAATGGAGCTATACCTAGCTGGCGGATGGTCACTAGCAGTGTTCCCCAGGGCTCAATTCTAAGGCCAGCCCTGTTCAACATTTTTATTAATGGTCTGGATGCAGGACCAGAATGAATCCTCAGCAGCTTTGCTGATGACACTAAACTGGGAGGTGCTGTTGACTCTCTGGAAAGACAGGAGTCCTTGTAAAGGGATCTAGGTACACTGGAGCACAGGGAGATTAGCAACAGCATTAAGTTCAATAAAGCAAAATGATGGGTTCTGCACTTGAGAGAGAGTAAGGCTGGACACAGGTACACGTTAGGAGATGAGTGACTGGAGAGCAGCTCAGCAGAAAGGGAGCTGGGGGTGCTGGTCAACAGAAGGCTCAACATGAGTCAGTGGTGTGACCTGGCAGCCAAGAGGGCAAACCCCATTTTGCGATGCATTAAGAGCAGCATAGACAGCTGGACAGAAGAGGTGATTCTCTGAAATCTTGTGTGCAGTTCAGGGCTCCAAAAGACAAAAAAGAAACAAACAAACAAACAAAAAAACCACACATGGTACTTGAAAGCACCCAGAGGAGGGTAACAAAGCTGGTAAAAGGGCTGGAAGGCATGTCCTATGAGGAGAGGCTGAGGACACTTGTGTTGTTTAGTTTGGAGAAGAGAAGGCTGAGAGGTGACCTCACCACTGTCTGCAGCTTCCTGAGGAGGGGAAGTGGAGAGGGAGGTGCCAGTCTCTGCTCCCTGGTCACCAATGACAGGATGCAAAGGAACGGCACAAAGTTTCACCAGCGGAGGTCCAAGCTGCACATTAGGAAAAATTTCTTCGCTGTGAGGGTGGTAAAACACTGGAACAGGCTTCCTAGAGAGGTGGTTGATGTTCCATGACTGCCAGCGTTCAAGAGGCATTTGGATAATGCCCTCAATAATATGCTTAAACTTTTGGTTAGCCCTGAAGTGGTCAGGCAGTTAGACTAGATCTTTGTAGGTTCCTTCCAACCAAACTCTTCTCCTCTCCTCTCCTCTCCTCTCCTCTCCTCTCCTCTCCTCTCCTCTCCTCTCCTCTCCTCTCCTCTCCTCTCCTCTCCTCTCCTCTCCCTCTCCTCTCCTCCTCTCCTCTCCTCTCCTCTCCTCTCCTCTCCTCTCCTCTCCTCTCCTCTCCTCTCCTCTCCTCTCCTCTCCTCTCCTCTCCTCTCCTCTCCTCTCCTCTCCCTCCTCTCCTCTCCTCTCCTCTCCTCTCCTCTCCTCTCCTCTCCTCTCCTCTCCTCTCCTCTCCTCTCCTCTCCTCTCCTCTCCTCTCCTCTCCTCTCTCCTCTCCTCTCCTCTCCTCTCCTCTCCTCTCCTCTCCTCTCCTCTCCTCTCCTCTCCTCTCTCCTCTCCTCTCCTCTCCTCTCCTCTCCTCTCCTCTCCTCTCCTCTCCTCTCCTCTCCTCTCCTCTCCTCTCCTCTCCTCTCCTCTCCTCTCCTCTCCTCTCCTCTCCTCTCCTCTCCTCTCCTCTCCTCTCCTCTCCTCTCCTCTCCTCTCCTCTCCTCTCCTCTCCTCTCCTCTCCTCTCCTCTCCTCTCCTCTCCTCTCCTCTCCTCTCCTCTCCTCTCCTCTCCTCTCCTCTCCTCTCCTCTCCTCTCCTCTCCTCTCCTCTCCTCTCCTCTCCCTCTCCTCTCCTCTCCTCTCCTCTCCTCTCCTCTCCTCTCCTCTCCTCTCCTCTCCTCTCCTCTCTCTCTCCTCTCCTCTCCTCTCCTCTCCTCTCCTCTCCTCTCCTCTCCTCTCCTCTCCTCTCTCTCCTCTCCTCTCCTCTCCTCTCCTCTCCTCTCCTCTCCTCTCCTCTCCTCTCCTCTCCTCTCCTCTCCTCTCCTCTCCTCTCCTCTCCTCTCCTCTCCTCTCCTCTCCTCTCCTCTCCTCTCCTCTCCTCTCCTCTCCTCTCCTCTCCTCTCCTCTCCTCTCCTCTCCTCTCCTCTCCTCTCCTCTCCTCTCCTCTCCTCTCCTCTCCTCTCCTCTCCTCTCCTCTCCTCTCCTCTCCTCTCCTCTCCTCTCCTCTCCTCTCCTCTCCTCTCCTCTCCTCTCCTCTCCTCTCTCTCCTCTCCTCTCCTCTCCTCTCCTCTCCTCTCCTCTCCTCTCCTCTCCTCTCCTCTCCTCTCCTCTCCTCTCCTCTCCTCTCCTCTCCTCTCCTCTCCTCTCCTCTCCTCTCCTCTCCTCTCCTCTCCTCTCCTCTCCTCTCCTCTCCTCTCCTCTCCTCTCCTCTCCTCTCCTCTCCTCTCCTCTCCTCTCCTCTCCTCTCCTCTCCGCCCTGCCCTTCTCCCCTGCCCTGCCCTGCCCTGCCCTATCCTATCCTATCCTATCCTATCCTATCCTATCCTATCCTATCCTATCCTATCCTATCCTATCCCTATCCTATCCTATCCTATCCTATCCTATCCTATCCTATCCTACCGTATCCTATCCATCAGTTCTCCAAGTCAGAAAGATTTAATCAACAGGCTACTAACAAGTAATGAATAAGTACAATGGACCAAAACAAGAAAAAAAAATATAAAAAATTTGAAAATTAGTCATCAAACATATTCCTGACAGCCCCCAAAGCCCACTGTTCAAATGATTCAGGAAGCAAAAATTAAGGGATATATTGCTAATACGTCCTTCAGAAGCAAATGAACTGAACCTAAATAAGCATGTTTTTGAAAAAGAGAATTTCTTACCAGATTACTTAGTTCATTACATTAGACAGCTGCAGTTTAGTTTCATTCCCTTTTCATACTACAGGCTTAAATGCAATATAATTCAGGACAACGATATTTCAATACAGTGTAACATGTTTAAAAAAATTCTTTTAGAATATTAAAATATTTTGCTGAAGATCATCTTGTTAGGTAAAAAAACATGGATACATGGATATATAAAATTTCAATATACGTAGGTACATACTGATCTTTTCTTAGATAATCTGGTAAAATGCTTGAGCTACAACAGAAAAGAATTTTACTAGTAGCTTCTGCCTTACTAAAGAATGCATTGCAGTTTCCTACATCTTTGTAGGTCTGACTACTACATCCTTTACTTAAAAAGAGAAACTATTCAGAAATATGTTCTTAATATTTAAACTTCTCAGAGATAGATTGTATTAAAAACAATAAATAAAAATGTTACCTATAGTGATACATGATTACTGCTTCCTAGATAAAAAGACTTAATCATAGAATCATAGAATGGTTTACGTTGGAAGGGGTCTTAAAGATCATCTAATTCCACCCCCCTGCCATGGGCAATGACACCTTCCATTAGGCCAGATCACTCAAAGCCCCATCCAGCCTGGCCTTGAACACAAAGAGGAGGCATCCACAGCTTCTCTGGGAAACCATTTCCAGTGCTTCACTACCCTCATCGTAAACATTTTATTCCTACTATCTAATCTAAATCTACCTTTTTTTTTTTAGTTTAAAACCATTATTCCTTTTCCTATCACTACACTCTGATAAAGAGTCCCTCTCCTGCTTTTTTGTAGGCTTGTAGTACTGGAAGGCTTCTATATACCCCAACTCCCCCAGCCTGTCTTCATAGGAGAGGTGTTCCAGCCCTTTGATAAGCCTTGTGGCTGTCCTCTGGACTTGTTCTAATGTATCCATGCTTTTCTTGTGCTGTGGGCCCCAGAGCTGAATGCCATACTCCAAGTGGGGTCTAATGAGAGAGAGCAGAAGGGGACAAGCATCTCCCTCCACTTGCTGGCCAAGTTTTTTAATGTAGCCCAGGATACGACTGATGCCCCATGTTTAGGAAAGATGCAAGTAGGGTTTTATAGAACAGTACTGAAATCAGGTTGACAGAAGAAAAAATCATGAAGTGGCTCTGGCATAATGAAGTCTCTACATCTTTCTTATGAATAGATCAAAGGTAGTAGTGGTTGGACAAATGACAAAAAAAAAGAAAAGGATCTGATTAAAGTAAGGGCTAAGATGAGAACAGATGGCTGTAATCTGGCTATGTCTAAATTTATCCCAGGTATTCAGGGGAAAGATTACAGTCACACGAAGAATGAGAATCATCAGAAGAAGTTTCAGATAAAATCTGTGAATTTCAATGAGAATTATTTTCATATTTTTAATTTACTTTCCACTAAAGCTCAAAGTAAAATTTAAGGTGTTTGTCTGCCTACAGAGACCCAAACTGGAGAGATTAACTGCTAAAGCAAATTTCTACCATCTGCTCTAACAATATATAAGCACAAGGGAGTAGGAAAATGGATAGGACATCCTTTCTGCTCTGAGTGAAGCAAATAACCTATTTTTGGTGTGAGATTATATTTACAGCAAACTCAGGTAATCTAAAGGTTGAGTTGGGATATAAACTTTGTGCAAAGAGCTGTCTGGGGATTCAGTTTATACATACGAGTAAGAAGGAATTCAAGAAGATTCTGTAACAGTCAAGAGAATCCCTGATATTAGGGAATTTTTCAATTCTATGTATTTTGTTGCTCATCGAAGATGATTGTTCAAATTAATGTTTGTAGGAAATGAATTTCCTGAACTCAGCTGGTGATTAAAAAAAAAAAAAAAAAAAGAAAGTCAAATAGGGGAAAAGGGAAGAAACCCATTACGGAAATACAAGTAGAGAGAGAACTGGATTACTCTGGGAACAATTAGAATATGTATATTCGTTGTTCTATTCAATTCATCCCAGAGGTTAAGCTTACTGCTGCTGAGGTGAATTCTCCAATCTATTGAATAGGCTATTGACTGTTGCAAGATTATGGACCTCTGAATATATTTTGGAGATATGTTTCAGTTTATCTAAACAATTCCAAGCAGGCAGACTCGGACTGGAATTGCCCAAATCCAAAATTTGGCCTGAATTCAATCTGTGTGGTCTTGTTCTCATATTTTATCTCATAACCTGAAAGAGCACAGGAAAACATTTTGATTCTCAAAATTTTAATGCTGTGAAGAATGTGTTTTCTGCTCATTTCTCATGGAAGATCCAGTAAAGAGCTCAACTGATGAGTTATAAAACCAAATAAAAATCTCACTCCTTAATTTCTCATGGATCTTTCACATTAAAACTTTTGTTGTTGTAAGACACCATGTGAGCTGCAGTATTGTTGATGAACAATTGACATTTCATTTGTATTGAGAAGATTATGAACAGTTTTCCCTTTGAGTGAGAAGTAAATGGGTTGAAAATATTGATCACTAAGTAGGTATTCACATACCCCAAGGTTAGACACATCACCTAGCTGACCAGTTTGCCTAGGCTCCCTATACATTCAATGCAGAAGAACATAGTTTCATCTTTGCAATTTTATTCAAAGCAGGAACTTGGTGTTTCAGGGGAGAATGCTGCTATAGTGATACTGATTATCCCTCAGCAGATGAGCATCTGGATGCTGAAATTGATATGTACATTACCACTGCGATATTTTAGTTTTGACAAATCAATGTTTTCTGTCAACATTAGTTTGCTCACAATTTCCACTCACTGCCAGTTGGCATGTGTTTACAGCTAGCGAGTCAGCCTCATACACTGTCCGCTGGCACGCAGGGCTGTTATTCAGACTGACTCTGATATGATGAGCATTTGGCAGGTTGGTCGTAGTGAAGTGGCAAAGAGATGCTTCTGTCATCTTCTGCTCCTCTAGCCCCCATGGTGGCCTTGTAGAAGCTACAAGGTCTCTGCATAAAACAGCAACTCTGAGAATGCAAATGGTTGTTAAAAGATCCTAGTAGAAAATGGGTGTTTGACTGGAATGTGATTGGAGAGGTTGAGCAATGTTAACCTTCTGGTTAACACGGTGTAAAAGTAATTACTTTTTCTTAAGGGAACAAACAAAACAAACATTTAAAATATTTAATCTACAGTGAACACTTTCTTTAAATTATGTCAAGACTTTTCTTACAATAATTCTGATAGTCTGTAAAATTTTGTCATGTGGAAAAAAATGATTTTTTTTTTTTTTGGTGAAAAAGTGAGCTTTTCTAATTTTTTCATTTTTCTTTTGCTGAACTTACTTGCCATATTTGACCTAACTTCATGAATAATTACTACATACCATTCCCCTTCCTCCTCAAACAACCCCTCTGGCCAGCTGTAATCAAACTGAGGAGAACAAGGCTCACTCAGAAAAGAAACATGAAAAAAGGATAAAATTCTGCTGTACCTCAGTTCAGCAGAACACTTAAGAATCCGCAGGAACCCACTGACTTCTGCAACACGTGTGCAATATATAGTTAGGTGTTCAGCTGATTCAGTGCCCTCTACTTTGCAGGATATAACTCTGGCACTTAACTGAGATGCAAGAATATTTCACACGACAATGCTAATCTTTCTGTTTATTCACCTTACTTGAAGGCAATGGTTCTGCTTAAACAGCCACACTTTCTTCTTTCATATAGTCTTATCTACCACCTTAGCATTAGCTCAACATGAGGTAGCCTGAGTTGTCTTTTCCTTGGCAGAACAGTCTTTCTGAAAGTAACCCAATTGCATTAGTCTCCATCTCAGCCATTACTAGTCTGTGCTGCTCCTCCTCAGTTTGTTGAACTTCTTTCACAGAATTCTCAGTATCTCCAAATTCTCCCCTTATATTTACTATGAAATTTTCATAATGATATCTTATATAACTTTGCCCCTAACCCATCAAACTTAAGATTTCCATTCTCTTCCTAGTTTTCTTTCCCATTTGTAAGGCCTTCTTCTACACTTTCAGCAGGTGCTTTTCCTCTCACTCTTCTCTTTCCTGTCCAATTACACTTCATTAAAACTGTCAGATATGACCCTTTGTTTGACTAACCCTGTTGCTTCTTCACGAGAAAAAGATGCTTAAATTTTCAAACACATTAGCTTATATAACAGAGGATTTGGCTGACACCTTCTCTGGCATGCAGTTCTTATATATGGATTTGCTAATTATAGAATCATAGAATAAATTAGAATAATAGAATAAATATCTGGGGGACATCTGGTTCAAATTCAAATACTGATTTTGTTCATTGAAAACAGTAGGATTTATGATATTCCTTTTCACTCTATGTCATGTGATTCCAATAACACATAACAGGGCAATTAAAGCTATTTTCCAAATGTCATGCAATATACTTTGCATTCTTTGATGATAAATGCAATCAACCTGAAGGAATTAAGCATTTTGGATGTTCTAAGCTGTTTGATCTTGTTAAAAAGGAGTGATTATAGTAAGATTTATCACAGTTAGGGACCAAGTACCCTCACAGAGTATTAAAGACAGACTGTTATAACAGTGTTCTTCAAATGAGGGAAAGTATGAGCTACATCATTGCAGAGACACCCTTAGTTGAGCTCATTTTTCATAATCTGGAATGGACTTTCTTTGAGAGGATCATCTGCCATTTCAGTTTGTAAATTGCTTGTAAGGAATGTATGATGTCTGATCTATTTAATTGAAGGTCATGCCAATCATAAGGCTAATCAGAAAAAAAAATAAAAATAATAAAATAAAATAAAAAATTAGTAGTCCCACTTAAAATGTGAAGTATCTGCTGTATGTCCAATCATTAATGTTGGAAAATTGATCCTCGTTCTTTTCTGAGGTGACACTTTATTTCTAAATTAAGGATAATAATACTAGTTAATACTTTTCACATTGACTAAATCAGAAATACACAGAGATTTGTTTGATCTTTGGCATATTGCTATGAAATGGTATTTGAGGTATATGAATTTGAGAGAATTTGAGATGAATTTGAGGTATATGAGAGTCAGAATGGACCAAAGAGAAATGCAGGCCTAATCATATCTTGTTAAGGTTGAGGGGATCTTACGTTTGACTTCACTTAGAACAGATAAATTCACGAATTAGAGTCTGAATACAGCCTGAATTCTTAACAACAATTGCTTTTGAAATATCATAAATTGCAGGTGCATCTCAACTAGGTAACACTCCTAAAACACAACATGAATTAAAAACTAAGACACCTTGTTTTAGTAGCATAAATAGGAGTTATTAGTATTAAAATTCCCTTTCATATTTCAATGGAAGGCTTACACTGACTTGTGTCCCACAGGGTAGGACAAATTCTTAGACTTGTCAGTATGGCCACTGAGCTGCTGTGAAGTCCTCACTCAATCATCTGTAAATCTGCTTCAGTTTTCATGCACCTTGGAGATAGAGACTATTACTAATTTTGTATATGCACAGCTTTGTCCATCAGTATCTCATGGGGCCTCTAGTTTGCACGGTGAAGTTATTATTGCTACTGCAATAACAAAGTTTTTATGATACAGTTAGAATCTATTAGGACATCTTGTCCATCTCATGGTTAATGAAGAATTGTTTCCCCACTGCAATGAAGAAACATTTCCCTACTGCATTTTCAATTGCTTTGACCAATCTACATTTAAATAATTCATACCAAAGGTGCTTCTGCTGTTCACACTGGGAGGCTATTTCATTATTTCACATTCCATTCACTTATGTGATGTGCATTAAAACAAAAGTTTGCTATTTCACTATTGCCATGAGTACTTTGTTTTCATTGCTGAGTTCTTTTTACATAGTATTCACATTCATAGGAAGATAAGAAACTCAAGGACAGTTTTTGTTTTGTTTGTTTTGTTTTGTTTTAAACAGCAAAACACCTAATTCTCTTCTCTTTGGAAGGAAAACTTGCCCTGATGCTCCCAGGCTACTGGGACCAGGTTCAGAGTTTGGCAACACAGCAGATGTTTCAAACTACGTTAAACAAGTGTGTGAATGCCAAGTAACCCTTGCTTTTAAACTTACAGAGACAGAACATTTAGTGAAATTTGCTTATATTGATCCAACAGCACAACATTAAAAAAAAAGTTGTTAATCAAAATAAATGTCACTCCACAAGAGCATGCAGTCTTCTATAGATCTTTAACAAGAGAGCTTGGAAAAATGAACAGTGCTTACTCACCTACTAGGTTTCTGGAGCTGGGTAGAATTGTGCATGGTGCATCAGGCAGATGACAATAAAGCACAACATTCATCTATGTTGATGAAGTGTATTACCATACGGCTGCTCTTAAAGAGCAGTAGAAGGAATGGAATCTATGCATATCATGAGGTTTACAGCAGTACGCAGAGCTGTGTTTACAATAAAAGAGTCCCAGAGGGAAAAGGCTCAGCACCCCTCTACGGGCTCTGGTATGCCTCTGGTAGCCCCAGAAACTTATGAACCAAACCACTTGCTTCTTCAGTGGAGTGTCAAGGGGAAAGGAAAAGGCTAAAAACAAAGAAACAAACAAACAAAGAATCTTGCAGGGATTTTTCATGTCATGGAATAATACTACTCAAAAGATGAAGACGTCTGGCCTACAGTCTCTGATCAGACAATTAAAATTAAGTGAAACTCTAGGTAGATGTTGAAATGTATTCCTCAGTGCTACTAAATTTGTAAAAAGCTGGATATCAAAGTACATAAATCATGCATGTAGTCTTGCTCTGTAATGGCACAAAACAAAGGTTGAATATAATTTTTAGTACAGTCTTAAGGAAGAGATTGTTCTTTGCAAGCTCAGTTAGGCAGTTTGTTATGCATGAATTCATTATTCCAGCAGACTGGTTCTCATGACTGAGCATATCCAATGGATTCAAGTGTCAAAGTAGAATAGTCTCACACATAACGTTTGCAGAGATTTCCAAAGCAACTGACGTGCTATTTTAAAATCAATTTGCAGTAGCTGAAGACTCGAATCAACACGGTCTTCAAAATTAATAGAATGGTGAAGTACATTTCCATCATGCTTAAAAGTAGCACAGTAAACTAGGAAAGGCAAACTGAACTATATTTCCTGAGCGACTGCATCTTGTGTCCAAGTACGTGACTCTGAGCCCGGGAATCCCACAACATGGTGTGCTGTCTCCACTTCGTTTTGTTGTTTCACAGAAGAAGGAAGGCATCTTACTACTTGCTGGAGGCCTTCAGGGAGGTGTCATTTCTGCACTCCTGCACATGGCTGCACCAAGCGACGCATAACCCAGAAAGTGAGACAGTTCTGAAAAGATGCCCTTTGCAAGTGCCAGCAGAGAAAGAAAGAGCATTTACAGCATCAGCAGAGATACTGTGCAATCCCACTAGGTTAAAGCGATATTGTAGGTAAGGGATTAAACCAGGAAAAAAAAAAAAAAAAAAAGGATATGATAAGGATATTATTCCTTTAAAAATGAAGAAAGTAAAAGCTAATTAAAGTAAGTTCACAGAATCACAGAACAGTCTAGATTGGAAAAGACCCCTAAGATCACCTAGTCCAACCTCTGACCTAACACTAACAAGTCCTCCACTAAACCATATCACTAAGCGCAACATCTAAATGTCTTTTAAAGACCTCCAGGGACGGTGACTCAACCACTTCCCTGGGCAGTCCATTCCAATGCCAAACAACCCTTTCAGTAAAGAAGTTCTTCCTAATATCCAACCTAAACCTCCCCTGGCACAACTTTAGCCCATTCCCCCTCGTCCTGTCACCAGGCACATGGGAGAATAGACCAATCCCCACCTCGCTACAGCCCCTGAGCCTCCTCTTCTCCAGGCTGAACAACCCCAGCTCCCTCAGCCGCTCCTCGTAAGACTTGTTCTCCAGACCCCTCACCAGCTTCGTTGCCCTTCTCTGGACTCGCTCGAGCACCTCCGTGTCCTTCTTGTAGCGAGGGGCCCAAAACTGAACACAGTACTCGAGGTGCGGCCTCACCAGAGCCGAGTACAGGGGGACAACCACTTCCCTAGTCCTGCTGGCCACACTGCTTCTTATACAAGCCAGGATGCTGTTGGCCTTCTTGGCCACCTGAGCACACTGCTGGCTCATATTCAGCCGACTATCAACCAGTACTCCCAGGTCCTTCTCTGCCAGGCAGCTTTCCAACCACTCATCTCCCAGCCTGTAGCTCTGCTTGGGGTTGTTGCGCCCCAGGTGCAGGACCCAGCACTTGGCCTTGTTGAACTTCATACAGTTAAGTTGGAAAGGACTGTCTTAGCTATGGAAAGCATTAGCAGTCAGAAAGTTCATTGCTGAAAGGTAATTTCCTCAACAAAAAATATGCTGTTCAATTAATCAAATATTTTAAAATTACAGAATTTACTTTTATGAAAAGGCATATACATTCTGATTCTCACTCCTTCCTAACAGTAAAGTTGATCCTTACATTCCTCATGTCATCATCAAAACAGACCTCTGCTGCATAACATCGTTAAACGGGCAGATCCCACTAAGAGAAATAATTCCATTTGGTGAACAGAAACCCTGAGAGAGTGACAGCATTTCTAAAAATTCCATTTAATAGTTTTGCCCTGTGTGTGTGTGTGTGCAGTTGAGTATGGACACACATGTTTAGAAGTATGTGTGTGGGTACAGTAGTCTAGAAAATATTGCCTGTGTTTAGCTCTGTAAGCCCATAAACAAATCACAGGTTGTTTGTTTTCTGCCTTGTTTTGCTGTTTTGCAGAAGGAGGAGGGCATCTTTGTCATTAGGCTGTCTACAGTATGGTTGCATCCAACAACAGAAGTTAATTTTGAAGGACTCAGATGTGCTGCTTTGACACAGACTAGCATTAGAGTCTATTTAGTAGCAGCAACAGCAGCCACCTTCCTCTCACTGTAAAACTGGTGGCCAACTAGGTGGGCAGCTGCACATAATACACAGGGCCAGTGAGAGAACAGCAGCTGCAAACAAAAAAAAAAAAAAAGAGAGAGAGAGAGAGAGAGAGAGAGAGACAGAGAAACACGTTGTAGTCTGCATCAGCTCCATCCACTAAGTTTACTATTGCTCATAATACTCCTCATCTTCCCTGGAATCTGCATCCAGCTCTGTGGAACTCTGCATCAGACACAGGGTACTTATTTACTGGTTTATATATATATATATTTTGTGAACTCTAATACTGGGTACGACTTTTTTTCTTCCGAAATGCCCCTTTTTATGCATACGAAAAACTGAGCATCATCTGTAGGACGTGACCAAGAAAAGCAATTTTCACGATATCATTCCAGTCACATTAAGCCATGCTATTCAGACTGCTCAGTACAAAAGAGAAATGTGATAGGCCTTAAACTTAAACAGAACAACTCTGGCATGAACTGCTATGAAAAACATGCAATGGTTTAGTTGTTAAATAATTAACAACAGAGGATGATCGTACTAGAAATTATCCTTCTTTTAAAAAGATATGGCTAGGCAGGAGGTCAGAAAAAAATATGTCATACCATTTATGTTACTTTTTATTGATATAGTTTTAAGAGCTACTTGAACCCGTCACATAGGGCTTCATCTAGTGTTCTTTGAAATTAACGGAAATCGTTGAATTGACTTAAGGTCATAGTTCAGGCCTATAATTGATCTAAATGAGGTTCTAATTAGCTATATATATTAATATTTCTGCTTTGTCTCCTCCAGTTGCTGGCACAACCATTTTAGCTTCTCTTAAGCTAAATCACAAACCTCTGGGAGAAATAAGTATTTGTTTTTGGCAACAGAGCTACCTAGAAAATGTACAAGTGAAACCTAAAGTTTGGAGAAAGGGGGAAAGACAATTTCAAATATCAAAAATTTGGTGGGATGGTTTAACAGCTTGTCAACAAAAAGAAGAAAAGGTAAAAATATCCTCCAAGATGTTTTCAACAACATAGTTTACCTTCCCAAAAGATCTGTATACAACTCTCATTGGATCTTGCCCAAGGATTCTGGGTGCTACAGTCAGACAGCTAAAAGTATTAAAAATCATTCTTTTTGACAATGTTTCTAGTATTGTCACCTCTTAATTATTTATAATATACACTGTGCTGGACAAGGCACAATCTAGCTATGTGGGAAAACACATTTATTGATCACTGAGACTACAAGTTCTCCATAAGATATTACCACTTAAGAAAGACTGGAGAGTAGGGGGTTGATGTTTGGAAAGAAATACTTTGCACGTAGAAAATCTTGATGTAATTACTATAACATTCCATCTACCTAAAGTGCTCCACTATACACTAAGGATCAAATTAACTGTTGAATATACTGTCACTGTACTGCTCAATATTTATCTTTAGGAAAACAGGTAATGTACTTGAGATGATTTGGTTGCAATTCAGGGAGGTTGTTATCACCTCACAATAGTGTTCAAAGATACAAATGGGAAAGTTTGAGGGTAAGCCTTAAGAGTTTTTTTTTGAGGCTTGGCAGCACTATGGCATGCTCATCAGATTTAGCTAGATTGCAAAAATGTGGCTTCCAGTCTAAGACAGCAGTCTTCTCATTTTCTCATCTCTTCTCTCAAGCTGTCTGCTACTGTATCTTGGATTATATATTATTTTATTAAAGATTCATGTGAGTTATGAAGTTCAATAATAGCTTATAAACGATATGTCAGACAGTCTAAACTGCACACAGTTTCCAAGCCTGCTGGTTTTTATTTTATATGCATATCCAGAGGTCTTAGCAGACCATTAGGAAATTAAGTCAATCAATATATGGAAATTAAGTCATTTAAATATGTTTTTAAATATATTGAATGGAGTGATTTTCTTTAGATTTCTGTTCCCCTGAAGTCATTATCAGTATGATTCCTAGGAATATTATGTAAACCATGCATCTATAAACAAGCAGTTTTGGAGACTTTTCAATATATCGTTCTTTTTTTGACCTGTCAAGCAGCAGAGACAAATATTATGAATCTGAACACCCTCACACACCAAATCCATTTTTTACCGAAGAGCAACTTCAAATATTTCAACGTGCTTGAGTTTCCCAAGTAGAAAGCATTGTTGTTTAATTGTTAATTGAATACACCTGTAGGTATTTTATTCATAAAATGTCAAAGATACCAAGATTTGAATGCAACTATTGGACTGACATGCATTGTTCTAAATTAAATTTTCTTGCTTCAACTAACATTTTTGGAACAGAGACTAAAAAATGTAAAATTTCAGATTTCTGCACAGATTGTCTCTACTAAATCCTAAACCTGTGTCATACATACTCTCACTAATTAACCAAATAGTCTAACACTGTATTACAGCAAGTGTATTGTGGGAAGCATATAATTACCAACACCAGTTTTAGCAAAAGTAGGGCTAGTTTCAGCAAAAGAGGGGATCAGCATACCCCTAGCCTGTTTATATGGCTAAGCTTTTTGCATAGGTACAGGATATCTGCCTCAAGAGTGGAAACACCCTTTCATAAATGCTTTAAGTAATTTCTGCCTTTTCAAGGCATAGGTTTTTGCTTCAAGATAATCTTGATATAATGCAGCCATATATTTATGGAATTTGAAAATCTCTTAATTTAAAGAACATGAAAAACAAAGTTGATATCCTTGTCAATGTTGTCATCACAACCTTATTAGCCAAGCTTTTCAGTTTACAGAATATCTGAAAAGAAAATATAGACACTAATATAATATGTATTTTGAAAAATAAAGTGGAAAACAATATGGTTAATTATTTAATGAATGATTAAAGCCTTGCATGGTTGTGTTAGGAGGATCTGTTTACTTGACATTTAAACACTGTCTAATATAGTCTGCTTTTACCTACCATCTGTCTATCTATTGATAGGACTTGTAAAATCCTGAAGGCCTTCACCTATCCCAGCCCACATTTCACCTCTGACTGGATGTGCAACAGCTATCACAGCAACAAAGAAACAAGAAAATGTGTGTACACACAGGGCTTGGATTCTGCAGGCTTTTCTGTATGGATGGACACCCTCAGTGTTAAGGACACCCTTAATGTTAATGTAAAGTCTTGTGGACTTTAATGGGTTCCTATGCATTCAGAGAGTGTGCATGGAGCTTGCATGAGCAAGATATTACTGTTTAAAATAATCGGTCATCATTAGAAAACTGTATTTTATTTTATGTAGACTTGTATGGTAGGGGACACTATAAGGACATATTTCTGGCCCTCAAACACGGGCAATAGAAAATCTTTAATTAATTTTTGTATATACTTTTTGCCTAACAAAATACACACCTGTTGGAAAAACAGACAAACTTGGTACAAAACCAAAAAGTAATGGAGAAAGCATCTACACTGTTGAGCCATATACTTTTCAGGAACGTATACAGTATTACTAGTCACTGTTGTCTAACAATATTTCTTTCAGGAATAGAAAAGAAAAAAAAAAAAAAAAGCTGTTATTAAGCAGATGGTGCCAAAATTCAGTTTTCTTCAGTTTAGTTTGCTCAGATACATGTGGATTCAGAGACAGAGTAGAGACAGAATAAATCTAATATTATAGTCAAATTCATATTTAATAATGTATCCCACATTGAATAGATAATATACTTACAGCTTAGTCATTCTCTTGCCCTATGAGATCCAAATCTGTTACTGCAAGTAGGTAGAAGAGGGATTTGAACCTTGGATATACACAACCAAGATGAATAATCTGCTGGCCAGCAGCTGATGGATATCTTTTACTGTTGTTGCTTATATTTTTATGCTTGAGTGTTTTTTTGTTTGTTTGTTTCTTTCTTTTATAAGAGGTGTTACACATCTTCCAAAAGAGACAAAAATGCGTAATAGGGGAAGAAGTGGAATTGAAAAAGGGGAGTCCTTTCAGATGGTAAACCAAGCACAATCAGAGAGACATAAAATACTTGCATCAAAAGCTACTGTTACAGTGAATAATTAGTCTTATTCATCGTGGATCTCTGGTAAAGACATATCAGTTTATACATTTAAGTGTCTGATGGCTTGCAATTTTTCCCCATTTAGTTTCCTCTTTTAATGACTAAATTTGCAAATTGGGATACTGTTAAGGTGTTCTCCCTCTAAATCATTTTATTTGCATTCCTTAGTCTTGGGAATCCTAATAAATAAATAAATAAATAAATAAATAAATAAATAAATAAATAAATAAATATCTGGGATTCTTCATCTGCAGCTGATGACTTACCTGTTGTTTGCTATTAGAATGACAATTAAACCTTCAGTTTTACTACCCTAGAGAGATTAGATAAAATTTGCACAGACTAATCCTAAGGCTCCACAATGGACCACAAAAATAGAGATGTCAGTTTGTTTTTGTAGCTGTGGAGTTCAGAAAAGTATTAAGTTTCTTAACATCTAAAGCAAACATCAGATTTGTTATGTTCATTGATTCTAGTGGAGAGGAGAGATCATAAAAGTCATTTAAAGGATCCTAGGTGTATGAGAACTTGATGTTTTAATAATATTTGTTGGTAAGGTTCAAAATTGTTTGCCTTGCACACAGAGAAAAAATAGCTCCAGGTCTTGGAATACGTATTCTCTCAGCACAGAAAAACAATCTTTCTAAATTGCAACTTTTTTTTTTTTTCAGAAAAAGAGGATTTACTTCACAAGCTGATATAAATTCTGCACTGTATGAAACCAAAGTCCACTGTTCTTATGTTGCTCTTCCTTAAGATTCCTTATTTTTTAAGGAAATACTCAGCTATTGAAATTCCACTTAATTTCCATTTTCCAGTGAGGCTGCCTCTTGACAATTATGCTGCATGGCCTTGAAGAACATTCTCTGTTTTCTGGAGTGGTCTTTCTGTTAAAGAAAATGCTAAAAGTGCAAACAGTGTCAGTGAAAGTTTTCCTGGTAATGAGCCTCAAACCTGACCTATGTAAGCCACCAGGATAGTTCATTGCCCATATCTGATTCAGTGATTGGCCTGTGCTTTAGGAGTGTGGCCAAAGGTAGGATGCTGGTGCCAGCAGTGCAGAGGTGTTTTTTTGTGTGGTATAGACATCTGTCACCTGCTGAGACAGCCAAATTTGTTTCATAGACCAATGAGCCCCTATAAGAAGGCATTCTAAGGAATTGTGTACTATGATGGAGAAATTCAAGTTACCCAAAAGTGCATCATATATGAAGAAAACAGTTAGAGAAATATATTTTTGTAAGTTTACTAATCTGAGGCATTTTCCTTTTATTAGTTCCTGAAAGTTCATATTTGTGTGCATATTAAATATTACATTTCCCAGAAGGGAAAAAGAACACTTGAACATTTGGGAGCACTGCCCATACCTGTTGCAAGTCCCACTCATTTCAACAACTGCTACATATGTATAGCTGATACAATGATGGACACCTTTTACTCTAGAAATGAGTAACAAAACAAACAAGCAAACAAAAAAAAAGCAGAAACAACAAAATAAAAATGAAAAGAACTGAGAACTCCAAGATAGAATAGGTCAAATGCATAGTACTGCAAAAACATTAATATAAAGGAGCTTTCACAGTTAAAAACAAGCCCATTTATTATTTGGAAACTTCATATATATGTTTCCCTACCTAAGTCATTTTATATCCTAAACCTTGGTTAGATTTCAGGCCTACGATCTGTATATGTTTGGATCTTTCTCCTTTTTTAATTTTAGGAATAGATTTTTCCACCTGCTTAAATATAGTCTGTTATCTCTAAATTGCTATTTCCCCTTCACACACACAGACTAATATCAAAACATACACTGCTTTCCCAGAACAGACATTTCGGCCCCACAGTAATAATTTTTACACCTGCTCATGAAGCCCACCTGCAGCTTTTTAAAATATATGTTTAGATTTACTCCCAGCTGTTCCCATGGCTCCTGTGTTCCTGCTTGCCTGACTTCTTCATCCTAAGTTTAAGATCTAAACACCCACACTTTCTGAGCAATCCACAAGAGTGAGTAACTCTTTGCAAGTAGTGATTCACTTTTGCCATTACTGCTCCATTTGTGCTTTGCAGGAAATAACAACCAAATGCCTTCAAAGGTACTGGTCAGCTTTTCCACCCAGTTTCAGCAAAGGCCATGGCATTCTCAGGGGAGAGACTGAGTGGTCTGCAATTCTAGTAGTCAAAGCAGCATTTTATTGAATGTTAACTTTAGTGAATATTTGCCCTACCATATACCAGCTCAGAAGCAAGAATAAGGACATGAACAAACTCAGGCAAAACCCCACTTGCTTGATCTATCAAATTCTCATTTCAAAGGTAGAATTTCATCTTGAAACAGATCTGTTACTCAGAACTCATATTCTTTGAGATAACCAGGGAAATAATTTGCTCAGTTCTTAAGTATTTCTTTTATAGTTTGCATAGTCAAGACAGCATTTTCAGCACTGTGCCATGCACTGTGCTAGCTGGCAAAATCCAGATTAGAGGGCTGGGAGCTTCAATCCATTTTGGATCATAAGAAATCAGAGTGTTCATTTGTCATCTAAAGAGCCATGCTTTCATCCGTGAACAACATGTAAATCAATGTGCAGAACAATTTCAAAACAAATATCTGATGGGAGTAGATGGTTCAAAACACTTGAAGTTGATGCTCTAGTGCCACATTGAAATACACAGGACCGATCTTTGGAAAAAGGCAAAAATAAATAATAGGAAACATCAAACAGCCTTTCATCCCTCACAGATCATTAACAACTGAAAGCTATTACCACTTGATTAATGTTGGATATGGTATCATAATATCAGTCCAATCTCCTAGGAAGAAAGACTAAATCCAGAACAACAACAAAAAAGATTTATGTATTGCCTGTGCTTCAAAGTCCCACTTAGATACCACTTCGGGATACTAAGTCAAAAAAATTACAATTTCCAAATCCCTGCTCAGCTGTTGTCTACCCTGGAATTAGCTAAACACCACTGGTACCCCAGATTATGTATTAATTTTAACTGAGTGTTTTTAATTCTATTCTGGGAAAAGTGGAACTTTTCTCACATGGAGCACAAAGTGCATATGGAACACCTCATATGTAAGATTTTTCAAAAACTCTAGACACCTCATCCTTCCCTCTGTCTTCCTAAAGATTTAAGAGTCCTTCTTAAAGCTTTATGAGAAGGCCCAAACGAATGCCTGGCAAACAAATATAGCTGTTCCTGCTGCTTTCTGTCAGAGGGAGGCAGAGCAGGACCCTCACCACTTCCATACCTTCAATGACTAAGACTCCCACCCAAAGTATGGGTGACTAGAATTTTCTTTCTTGAAAGGAATCAAGTTTGAATTTAAGAAGGTCTTGTACTCTCCAGACTATACCTCTTCTGGCACAAACAATTGCAACTCCATTTGTTCACTTTGATCCAGGTATCGCATGGCATATAAAGACCTATCAAGCCAAAAAGCTAAGGTTGAATAAGACTCTAAGCTAACAGGGGAGTCCATTGTTTTGAAAAGGGAGCAACAAAAAAAATTGAGAGTAAGTACTGCACTACACCATGAAGATAACTTAAGAGTCTTTGTCTAAATGTCTGCAACCCTAATGTACTCCTGCAGAGACTGGAAGATCTAGTGGATTCTCTTAGAGATCTAGGCTCATATAGTCACATTAATAAATAATAATAAGAATAATAATTTAAAAAAATGGAATTGCATTGGTAGTCAGAGAACAAACTAAAAAAATACTGCACAGGAATGCTTGCATTTTCTTCATTTACTGGTTTTCCTGGCAGGCCAGCACCGAGACAGGGTAAGCACACTTAGATATGTTATTGCCAGAGTGAAGATTTTGTCAATGAAAACAGCTCGTGACCTGCTGGAACTCAACCCATAGAGTTGTATGCCAACAAGCTTCTGAAAACAACAAATCCAATCCAATAATGTAAACTCTCAAAAAGCTTTCACCCCCAAATAGCATTGTTTATAAGTACTTATGTTTTGTTTGTTACGAGACTGAATGGAAGTTGAGATGATCACAAAGAACCATTCCCTGCTACTGAGTTCTTATAACTCAGAGCTTGTTGGTCACCTTTTAAAGACGGGACTCAGAGTATGTACATAAACATGGCTGTGGCCTCACACAGTACAAGGATGAAAGATTTGTTTTCCAAAATGATGGGAATATCCACTTGAAAAATATTAAAGATGTTTTCCTGAACATCTGACTACTGATTTCACACTTCAGCTTTATTTGAATACTATATGTTCTTTCTTAAACTTGGTGGCCTCAGAAATAACCTCTCCAGAAGCAACATATTTCACTTCAAAATTCTACTTCAATGGAATTTTGGAACATACATTGAAAAACAGCAGCACTCAATACTTATTATTGTATACTCAAAATATTTATTCTTGTATATGTTTTCAATCTAGTGTACCATCATTTGTCTTCCTAGGAAGGATAGATTGACGCATATTTATTTGTTATTGCATATTTATTTTTGCTTACCTAAACAAAATTCAAGGCTGTATTACTGTCACACAGAATTCCCTTCTCGAGCTCACAGGTTTCTTTTGAACATGCTCTTCCATGCTCAGTGACCCAAATCAAGCAAATCTAGGAAGAAACTAAAAGTTCCCAAATGTGGACTCGAGTGGTCCAAACAAAACAAATGTATTACAGAGTCGATGATTTCTCATTAGAAGTCAAGACTTTTGAAGTCCTTTCATCTTCACTTCATATAAGCCTTTTCTCTTTAGCTTGTGTCTGAGCTTAGTTCCATTGCTAAAGTCATATAGATGGAAACTATTGATTTTTAATATGATTGTTGTGGAATCATCATCTTTAGCTTCCAAAAGGAATAAAGTGGTTCCTACAGATAGCATGGATTTATTCTGAGGCTGTAAAACTAACAACATCAAAAAAAACAAACAAAAAATTATCTTCATGCTACACATGGTAAAAACTATGCTTAGCAACCATGAATGCATTTCTGAAGACAGGAGGATAAATAGCTCTGCCTATTTGCCATTTCTAATGTTCCTTCTTTTATCTGGTATTTCTGTTTATTGCTGGAGGCAGGAGAGTGGGCTAAAGCTGGAAGGTAGTTACAAATGCTGCTATGCAGAGCATAAGAAAACTTCTAGGTGTTGTCTTGTAATCACAGTTGGAGACAATGACTCTTCATTAGCGGGTGTTAGCATAATTTTTAAGACATAGGGGTTCCTTTTATGGTTTTTAGGCTGTTCTCAAAAAAAGTTAGCTATTATCAATACTCCTGCTATCAATACTTTCTTCTAGGTACAAAGTTAGTTACTCCAAGACACTGGGAAGAATGAATAATGCCAAAATCTGAACGTCGCTGACATGCTGAAGTCACAACTGTGCAGCTGCACCTGTTCATGAATCTTGTTGGTGCCACATATACCTTGAGTTCTACATCTGAAAGCTCTGGTAGAAGAGCAATCTTAGGGATCTTGATGAGGTTGTTAAGAAGCAAATAAACTAAATTGTTCAAATTGACTTTATTCCCATTAGAGTTTTCCAGTGTTTTATGAATTGACACATATCTTATCATTACCAAGTTCAGGCATGGTATACCAAATACCTTGCTAAGCAATTTTAAGTCAAACAGATCAGTAAACTTCAAACAGTACCGGAATCATTTTACCACAATTAATTCCCTC
Source organism: Anser cygnoides (assembly GCF_040182565.1). Lineage (NCBI taxonomy): Eukaryota > Metazoa > Chordata > Aves > Anseriformes > Anatidae > Anser > Anser cygnoides. The sequence continues at coordinate 98,466,930 of NC_089875.1, forward strand.
TGCTATTGGTACACAATGAAAAAATAGTTTGAAAAACTGTCAAATTTAAGAAGTTTCTTTAGCAAATCCCTCCTACCACCCTACTTCAAGAAAAACTGACCATTAGATATTAGGATAGTCTATCATCTACTTCTTATTCATTAGCAGACAAATCAAGCACATAAATGACTGAGAAAACATATCCCTAAAGCTCCCAGACTTCACCAGGTAGTACCAGCTGAAATTTAATTGGAGAAGACTGGATGTAACCCCTAAGGACAACTCTGCTGCCATGAAGGTAGCTGTCCAGATTTGAATGATCATAACCGTAAAATAAATGGAGATTTCTCCTCAGCATAAGTGAATTCAGTCTTATCTGACTCTCTGGTATAATCTTCACAATATCCAGACATAGGTATTTTATAGCCCTAGCATTCTGGATAACAAAATTCCAAAGTAAGTGGAAAATTTACCATACATTTTCAGGAGAATAGTCTTAATTCACATAAAATCGAAGACAAGTGCAAACGGTTGCTGCTTTTTCCAATATATCCAGCCACATTTTCAAAACACTGAACAAATATTGACTAATGAATTAGCATTGTAATTAAATCAGGAAGGATATAGAAACAAAAGAAATGCTTTTATGCAACATTTCTTAAACATCACTCCCGAGGTCTTTGTCATTATCATGCTCTAAAGAGAAGATAATTAGAAACATTTATACTGAAGTTACTGGTCAGGAACCAGATTTCCTGTTTCCTCAAGGCTGACGTATTTGGTGTCTAAAGAACATAAGGCATGATTGGAACTTCTGTTCTGCAGCTTTCATAACATTCCTCTCCTTTCTGGATTCTTCAGGGTGAAATTTAATGCACCATTTCATGTGCCCAGTTTAGGCCTTACTTCACTGAAAATACAAGATCATGAACCAGGGAGGGAGGAGAATTCAATGAGACTTCTAGCAGAAAGAAGCAAGTCACCCAAGAGACCTTCAAAGGTTCACTTAGGTGCCTCTGTCTTCCTTTAACAGTCCGGGCTTGTGCAGGACAAGACAAGGTAGTTATTTCTTTATGGACTTTACAAGAAACTTTAAGCATCTACATCTGGTTCTCATATACTATAGGTATCTTCTGAAGCAATTGCAGAGGTGGATAAAGTTAGTTGTAAAGCACTACAATTCAAGCTAGGCCACAGCAGTTTGGTGTATGTGACCTACCCCTCCTCACCCTCCTTGCTGCCTGCTAAGGGACAAATTTACACTGCGGCCTTTCCTCCAGTAGAAGCATTAACAGTGCCTTCCTCCAGTACACAGAGGCCAATTCTTACATTAATATTTTTTGGGAGTTTCAGCCTCCAGACAAATTCAGCTTCAAATAGGCAGTTAGCTCAATAGTTATTAGAGGATAAGCAGAACAAAAATGGGCCTCAGTAAAGAAAATAGAATCTGATTCTCTGAAAGACAGGGTAGTGCCTCAACCTCCTCCTATTTTAATTAACCAATAGTTACAGAAGTCACTAGAGGGCAACAAAAGCATTATATGGTCTCTACTACAAATGAAGTTAGACTAGAGTACCTGCAGCCACATCTGTCCTCAAGCTCTCTGACTGTGGAGTTATAGATCAGTTCCCATATTAATTCCCTTGACACACTCAGGTACTGCAAACTCACTTGTCACAGCTGTTCCTGTTTTTAAGAATAATAAGTCAAGCTTAGAATTATATTTTTCTTGTGGACCATGTATATCTATAAAAATGATTAAGCTGAGGGCTGGAAATGGTGGCCAACAGTTTTATTTCACTGGCATAGTAAACTTCCTACAGTTAGGAAATGCTCATCTGTTCTGGAGAGGGGCTTTTTGTGGGACTACAGGATAAAATTTTTTCGGGGATCAATAACAGTCTCATACCTGATTATTTTGTGCTGCAGTTGCCGGGTATATTTCTTTGACAGTCATTATTAATAGAAATTCATAAAAGTAATTTAATTTAAAAAAAACACAAAAAACAATGTTCACTGAAACAAAAAACACACACTGCACACAGGGCATAGAAGATGAGAGAGAAGTCATGACTGAGATGTTAGTTACTTTGCTTAATACACATTAGAAGTCATTCAGAGAGTTTGGTGATGAAATCTGTATAGGAATATGTATATAAAATGTAATATAAGATCACACCTTGTTGGATTTAGAACTATCAGACAGGAATTTTCTTTCATGATCTAAAGTGAGGTACAAAATTATATGGCCAAGATTCTCATCAAAGATCCTGAGCAGTACCAATGAAGCTGCTGTCATTTAAACCAGCAGAGGTTAATATATTACTATATATACTACTATATATATAATATACTATATATACTACTATACATAAATTGTGAGAAAGGCCAGAGGTAAAGATGATCTGAAATCTGCTGAGGAGGGAGTTAAGCTAGCCCACAAGAGAAAAGTTGGGCATGGTCAGAGAAATATAAAATCTGTGAAATCTGGAGAATGAGTCAGATAGACAATCGTGGAGTTTAGTTCAGCTGCCCACACACACAGGCATCATGAACCTCTTTGTATGCCCTGGGGTGTTAACTGAGGTCAGCCTTGTTGGCTACTGATTAAATGGAGATCAAATCTCCACTGATTATAATGGGGGCTTAGCTATGTAGTTCTTTAGATAACTATACAAAGGCACCTATATTTAACTGTCTTCAAGACGAAAAGGTAATTGTCCCTTTCTTTAGATTTTCCTCTACAAAATAAGAGAGGAGGAAAGAAATGGCACAACCTAGCTTACCAGTATCCAAATAACTGACAATCTTTCCTGTGCCTTATTCGTGGTACCATAACATTATCCAAATCATGGACTAAAGCTTCTGGAAACCTAATGATATTGTTTGAAGCTTTTACCTTCCAAGAGAAGCCTACACTATATCATTTCTTGTGTTCTGAGGCTGTTGAACTCTTAATAATAAAATAATATTTCAGTTATGTTCAGAACATTTATCCAAATTCTCAAGCACCAAAAAATATAATAGCTCCCTTTTTAGGTAAAAAAAAAAAAGAAGAAAAAAAGAAAAAAGAAAAGGAAAAAAGGCTTCTTATTGATACAATCTGAAAGAATGAATAAATCCAGCAACTGTCATCACTAGAACTTGAGAGAACTCTGTTAGTTCCAGTAGACTTTTCACAGATTGCATTTTAAAAAATTCTTATGGATAAAATATGATCTTCATGCTTTACCTGGAGACCCCTAACCTTTGAAAGCCCCTAATGACCTAAACAGAGGGTTCAGCGTCACAACACATTCTATTAACTCCAAAAAAAATACCCCAAACCAAAAATGCTACTTATCAAAAGATCCTAATTTGCAGTTCTAGGATGACATCCTAACTAGTAATGTTAAATCACCTGGTATGCTAAAAATGCACTTTGTTCTTAGTCTTTGGCTTGGACTTCTGAGCTCCAAATAAAAGACACCTTTGGACTCTGAAGGTATTAGTCAATCTGCCAGTTTCTAGGATCAGAGTACACATATCAAAATGACTTGGAAGGGTAACACATTAAAAGTCTCAGGCAAGCACAGCCAAAATAATGTTTTGTATTTCTTTTTTCTTCTCACTTTGCATAGGCTCCCATTATGCCTCAAACTGAAGGTATGATTATATAAACTAAGAATATCAAAGTATCTCATTTTATATGTATTCTTGGAATATGGTGAAAGTATACTATTTGTCATACTCTTACACTTTACAAATAGTACCATGTTTTCCTCATCTGCATTCTGCTATATATTTTTTAGAAAAGCACTGTAAGCAGTTTTAGGGTTATAATTCAAAACACAACAGTTTTGTGGAATACCAGTATTTCCACCATACTACACTGAAGTCAGTAATGTAATAGAAGGATGCCTAAAGTTTCCACCAATACCAAATACTAAGCAATATAGATAAAATTAGTTAAGACTACAGAAAAAGTGCATTCATGCCTGAAGGTCTTCAGGTGTGACCGATCCCTACATATGTACTGAATGAAAGATCAGTAGCCAAAGACTGCATTTTCTGCTTTAGTTTATCACACTATTGTACTCATCAGAAATTAATAGTCTTATTTCTGTGGGGCCCTCACTTCTCTGAGAAAAAAAAATCCTCAAAACTAGAGCCCTGTAGGCCAAAGTTTCTACTACTTATCATAGAAAGAAGGAGTTCTGCTGTAAGCCAGTATTTTTTGTACTTAAGAGTTTGCTGTGAAATGAAGGAACAGTACTTGGAATAGGACCAAACTTATGTCTCCTTCTCTGAGGTGACCAGAACTCTAGAGAATGAGATGCTAAACAAAGGCTGAACAAGAAAACAATTGCTACTTCAGACCATTACATTGGAGTAGAACCCTACAGGGACATGGAAAACAGAGATTCATGAAATAGAATTTCTGTGAATAAGACTTGATCTGTTGCGTGGAAGTGAAATGTATTTGGTAAGATAACTGAAAGTAGACATACATTTAATGTTGACATTTAAATCGGAGGTTAAGAGGTTTTGAAATGTCCTTTGAACTATTGTTGTAGCTGCTGTTTGTCTGTCCAAGTAAGTTCCCAGTTTTCACAGCAACAGGCTGAGGTACAGTATTTAAAAATGGATGCATTTCTTAGGAACAGCTTCATCAACTGTGACTTAGAAAAGTCACTTTCTCAAGCAAGCAAGAGACAGCACTTTTGACAGTGATAGGATTTCGTGTGATGGAGATCAGGTAACATCAGCCTCACACATCTGCTATTTTTCTCCATGTTTGTGGACAGCTTTCTGTTATTCATAGAACTGTTCGAGCATTCAGCATATGCAGTAGAGTTCCAGTGATTTAGAACCATCTGCCTAAAGTTTCATTTTGACAAGCTGTTCTGTTGCTGAAGTTCTCACACTGTTGTTCAGGCTTTTACCAAATGACTACTAAAAGCCGCTAACCACATTTGCAAGCTACTTTTTTGTAAGTGTTCCTGTTCATTTTTAAAAAAGATTCATGCTAATTAATCCAAGAACAAACAAACAAAACAAACAAACAAAACAACAACAACAAAAAAAACACCCAAAGCCACAAGGTCAAGGTAATATGCCTTAACTGTTTCTTGGTTGTAATTTGGTTTAATAGGTTTTCAAACACACTGTCAGGCAGAAGTGTACACCTCTGGAGTTATCACATCACGAAACCTTTTTGATCACCCACAACTAGTTTTCTTTCAACATATCACCCACCTTAGGATGCTCTGAGTACTCATCACATTCCTCTGTTCTCTGCAGAAGCAAGCTGGTTATTTTCTGTCATACCAAACACAGGTCCCTCTGTGTGGAGAGGAGATCTGCCACATTGCTCCAGATACTCTCAACCAGCATAATACAGCAAAATGTTGCCATTTCCAAATGCCATGAGAGGATTAAATTCTGGCAGATTACCCCTTGTTTTTCTTTGCCAATGCTTCTCAGCTGACAAATAGATTCATGGTGTTTGTGTGCAGACCATTATGATCACTTGGTCTATAATGTATATAATTTTCTCAGATGCTGAGTCAAAGCATGTTTTTCAGAAAGATATCTAATCTCATTTCACAGACTCAAAGCAACAGCACATCTATTACCTTCCCTGATATGTTGTTAATTACATTTATTGTCACCGTTTCAAGGTTGAATGTGCATATCTCATAATGTTTTTGTCTGCAGGACTGAAATATTTCCTTTCCTTCATGATCAGATTGCATTTCAAAGTAAAAGTAAGTATCTCTATATGGGAATCAAATTGCCTTTTAACCCCCACTTTGATTCACAGAATAAATCGAGTCCCTAAAGGCTCAGTTTAGAAGGTTTGTTTTACAGTTATCACGTTATTTTTCTAACATCCTCTTTAAATGCAGTTAAGAGATGACAAACAGTAGTACAGTAATAATCTGAACAACTGTATTTGCAGTGGCATATTCTTACTCTATAAGCTCCTCTTTATACATCCAAAACTGGATCAACACATTAGGACACTCGTATACTATGACTCTAGTGTACCTTCTGAATTACTGTTTTCCAGAACAGTGTTCCTGTCCTTTACCTAGAACATTCCTTGTCCCTGGATGAATTACATTATCTTCAGCTCTTTGAAAACATGCTTGTTTGGAGAGCAACCATTTAACTGAACAATTCATATCATTCTGTAGTGGCAACCTCTCCTGTTGTTTACTATCCTATTCATCATTATGTCATCTGCAAACTCAGACAACATTTTATGTTGTTGTCTACATTCCTGAAAAAATTATTGAATAGCACTTGGCAAAGTACTAGTCCCTTGGGATATTGCCCCACAAATTGAAAAATCTCTATTAACAACTACATTTTGAAATCTCAGCCTCTTGTCTGCTTCATGACTAAAAAATCTCTTTCTTATTTTCCTATAAGGCAAATTTTTAATCAAGCATCAGGTGGTAGTAGGTCAAATATTCTGATGAAATTCAGATGCACAGTTCTGTATTGCTATTGTATACCTGGATGTGATTAAAAACTTGGATGAGGAAGGTAAACATGCAAATGCACCTTTTTTAATGTCCTGTCACATGCTTTAAAAAGCAGCAAAATGCAGTATCAACAATTGTCAGGTCATTTGGATTACACCTGACTGGCAGATCTCAAAAGGTAATTGAGATCTTGATGAAATAGTACATTTCTAGCAGGGCTCTGGGTTGACCAGAAATAATGCTGGTATCATTTAATATTGGTATCATTTAATATTGATCTAAATGAGCTAGAATTAAATACAGAAAAACATCTGAGTGATTTAAAGACTTGAAGAAAGATGAATGATGATTAAATAAGGCCAGTAACACAGTGTAATCTAGGTAGTATGATGAAATGGTCCATTCAAACAAATTCATTTGAATGCTGTCAAGTGAAAATACAGCAATGTGCAAGATAGGTGAACTTGCTGATTGGAAGAACAGGGAAGCCTTTAGGGATACATTAAAAGGGGGGCAGGAAGTAGCAATATAGATGCTGTGTTAGTTGGGAGACTAATACTGTATTAATTAATTAATTAATGTAAATTAATGTAGCCAGTAGATACATTTTTAGAAGGCTGCTGAAAGAGAAGAAAAGAGAAGAAAAGAGAAGAAGAGAAGAGAAGTGATTAGTTCTGAATTAGTGAATAAAAGCACGTAAAAACCTGAAGATTTTGAGAAAACTAAAGAACTAAAATTAATAATAGTAATAAAAATTAAAAAAATAATAATAGGTGTGTCCTTGTACTGGATCTGACTGAGATGGCGTTAACTTTCCTCACAGCAGCTCATGCAGTGCTGTGTTCTGCACCTGTAGCTAGAGCAGTGCTGGTATCACCCCCGTGTTTTGGCTATTGCTGTGCAATACTGGCACAGCATCAGGACTCCCTTCAAACCCTCTGTAAGCCAGCAGGCTGGGGGTGGGCAAGAGGTGGGGAGGGGACATCACCAGAGCAGCTGACCTAAACTGTCCAAAGGGATATTCCATACCATAGGGTGTCACGCTCAGCAATAAAAGGTGGGAAAAGGGATGGAGGGAGGGGGCTCTCGTGGAAGCATATGTCCTCCCAAACAACTGCTATATGTATTGAGGCCCCGCTTCCTATGACATGGCTGAGCATTGCTTGCTGATGGGAATTAGAGAATAATTGTTTTTTTCTTCCTCTTCCACACAGCCTTTGTGTGTTTTGTTTTGTTTTGTTTTGTTTTGTTCTCTTTCTTTTTTTCTTTAATTAATTTATCCTTATCTCAACCCGAGAACCTTTTTTCTTTTTTTTTCGTCATATTTTCTCCCCCCACTCTTCCTTTGAGGACGTGGAATGAGAGAGGGGTGTAGCGGAGATTGGTTGGCCATCTACAGTCCTTCAGTGACTGTTGTTAGCCACCAGAAAAAAAATATATAAATCTAACTTGGTGTCATCTGCAAACTTATGTAGGGTACACTCTATCCCATCTTCCAGATCACTGATGAAGATATTGAAGAGAAGTGGCCCCAGTACCGAGCCCTGGGGGACACCACTAGTGACTGGCCTCCAACTGGATTTAACTCCATTCACCACAACTATTTGGGCCCAGCCACCCAGACAGTTTTTAATCCAATGAAGCGTACACCCATCCAAACCTTGAGCAGCCAGCTTCTTCAGGAGAATGCTGTGGGAAACGCTGTCTAAAGTCTTACTGAAGTCTATGTAGACTGCATCCACAGCCTTTCCCTCATCCACTGAGCACATCATCTTGTCCTAGGAGACCAGGTTCGTCAAGCAGGGCCTGCCTTTGATAAGCCCATGCTGACTGGGCCTGATCTCCTGGTTGTCCTGTAAGTGCTGTGTGACGGTTCTCAAGATAATCTGCTCCATGAGCTTCCCCAGCACTGAGGACAGACCGACAGGTCTGTATTTTCACAGATCCTCCTTCCAGCCCTTCTTGTAGATGAGCATCCCATTTGCTAGTCACCAGTCTAATGGGACCTCCCCTGCAGGCCAGGACAGCTGATAAATGATGGAAAGCAGTTTGGTGAGCCCTTCCACCAACTCCTTCATTACCCTCTGGTGGATCCCATCTGGCCTCATAGACTTACGTACATGTAAGTGGAGTAGCAGGTCTCTAACCATTTCCTCTTAGATTATGAGGGCTTCATTCTCCTCTATGTCCCTATCTACCAGCGCAGGGTGCTGAGTACCCAGAGAACAACTGGTCTTACTACTAAAGACTGAGGCAAAGAAGGCATTAATTACCTCAGCCTTTTCCTCATCTTTTGCTACTATGTTTCCCCCCACATCCAATAAAGGATGGAGATCCTCCTTAGTCCTTCTTTTCTTGTTTATGTATTTATAAAAACATTTTTATTGTCCTTAATGGCAATAGCCAGGTTGATCTCAAGGTAGGCTTTGGCTCTCCTAATTTTCTCCCTGAACAGCCTCATGACATCTTTGTAGTCCCTCTGAGAGGTCTGCTCCTTCTTCCAAAGGTCATAAACCCTCTTTTTCTTACTGATCTCAAGCCACAGCTCTGTGTTCAGCTAGGCTGGTCTTCTTCCCCACCAGGTCATCTTTCAGCACATGGGGACAGCCTGCTTCTGTACCTTTAGGATTTCCTTCTTGAAGAGTGTCCAGCCTTCCTGGACTCCTTTGCCCTTCAGCACTGCCTCCCAAGGGACTCTGCCAACTGGTCTCCTGATGAACCAAAAACAAAACTGATGTTGTGGTTTATTGTTCAGCGGTGGTTGCTACAGTCATTGTAATTGTTTTGCAGCTGGTGCATGGTGTGAAGTTAAGCAATAATATTTCTAATTGCCTTTCATAATAAAGGTGCATACAGATATATACTAAGTGTCCATTGGTCCAAAATGGAATCATTCATTCAAAACCAGTTTATTTGGTTCGGTAGAGGATTAACTCAATATTTAAACATTTTCAGAGGGTCTTCCCACATTACAGTCCTAATGCCTTCCCTCTCACCAGTTCAATAGTTCTGTAAAAGCCAAAAGCCAACATTGCTTCCCAGATTCCCAGTATTGTGCATTTGAATTTACCTTATTAAAACTTTTCATCCTTGCACTGCATGATAATTTTTGATAAGAAAACATAGCATCTGGAATATTCCATTAAGTATTTTGTTAAACAATTTAGATATCTGCATATACAGTAAATGAAAATAAGATTAAGTATGATAGCATGACTTGTTTCATATAATTAAGTCATTATATATGAGCAGAAAAAATGAACAAAGTTGGGGAAATAACTATCTTATAGCATTTATGTTTCAAAAGAGCTTTTTACAGTTCTGCCTTTTCACCATGTTGTGCCTTCCAATCAGAATTGATCATGGACTGCTGATGATAAGAAAGGACCAAAGGAGGTTCTAATGTCGACAGTTGGCTCTTATATGGTACCTGCACGCTATCTCTAATGTTATTAAATATCTTCCCTGCATTTAAACGTTTAAATAAGTTGTCTTTATGTTTCCGTAACTGGGATCACTGATTTATTTCTAATTCATTGAGAGATCACACCCAGTTATATGGGAAGTTACTTGCAACCCTGTTGTAATCAGTTAACCACCTGAATTTAGCTTGATTGCAACCAGAAGTGAAACCTCCTAGAACATGTTTTCTGTAAGTAGGTGACCTCATAGACTAACACACTAAGAAGAAATAAATTATTCTGCATCTTATGATGAATGTGAGAAGTATACAGATAATTTTACATTTCCTCTTTGACCTATTCATTGCACTCTCATAGATTAAATAAATGTGTCTGTGTATGTATGTATTTCAGGCTCTAAATCTTTTTCATGTATTTTCCAGTACATATGCTTGTGCTTACAAAAGTAATAATTCTGTTTTCAAAGTGCTTTTGACAATCTCCTTTTTATTATTTTCAACCAGGTCTTTTTTAATAAAGACATACTGTAGCCGTATAGAAGTCTGATCCCCTGTTAATTTAGTTTACCATAGGGTTACATCCAATTGACCAGCTACTACCTCCTTAAATCTAATTAGCTGGCTGTGACCTTTTCTATGGCTGTGTTTTTGTATTTTCCTTCAGAAATTGTCTTGCTTGCCTCCAAATAATTTCCTCAAAAAGTCTTTTCTTTAAAAGCCAGCCAGAAAAATATTAACTTGATAATGCTAGCTAAAGCGTCTCAAGATTTTCTCTTGCCATTCAACATCAGTTACTCATGAGTATGGGCTTTCAATAACTATCATTACTCAAAATCCATCAGAATTTGTAACTTCATTTTATAACAAGTACAAAAACAATAATGGAATTACAAATAAATAAATCTGTTTCCTGCTGCATGGTAGTCTTATATTAAAAACAAAAAAGGGTAAAACCAACCAACCAACCACCACCACCAACAAAACTCATCTCCCCTTAAGGTACTGAGGTCACTGTTGCCAGTATAAACATCAGAATTTGCTGTAATTATTATGTTAATTTATTTTTCTTAAATTGCCACCTAATGGCTTGTTGGTATCTGCAGTTAGTGCTGTACAGTACATTTCATTTTGAGATGGTTTGTTACCAGCTCAGGAACATAATGGCTGCCTGTTAAAGAGGATAAAATACTCAAGGCTGAATTCATCCCATCTAATTTGTTTACAACCACATTTGTCTACAGATTTTTAATCTGCATAGTCATGCGCTTGGGCTAAAAAGAAAAAAAAATAAAAAAGATAAACACTGCCAGGGCATGATTCATCTCATCCAAGTAGAAATATGACAAGTTGCTGATGATCCAGATTTATTTAGGGTTTATAAAAATGAAAGCTGAGCACGAGCACCTGAGGAAGAACTTCATACTCCTAAGGATATAATTCATTGCATCAGGCATAAATATCCACAATGCAAACATGTCTGAGTCAGTCCATTTTGCAGTTAGTGGACAGAAATAAGTACCTCAAGGACGTAAGCCCTTTTCTTCCAAGGTAGCTATGTAAAACTAGTCAGATGAATTTCTGCCAACAGTTAAAAAGAAAGATGAGACAAATCCCACCCTACCCACTCTATAGACCCTATAGATCTTTGAAATGCTGCAGCTGTGCCTGTAACATCTGTAGCATTTTCTGCTGTAAATTTGCAGGACTTTATCATAAATTTATAAAAATGAACAAAACCAGCATTCAGACTTCACTTCCATGCTGAAATTCAGTCTGTCTCAATGCAAATTATTCATGCAAGCAGAGACCATTGTAACACCACCTTTTAAATAAAAAGTATAAAAGGAAACGTGCAGTCTTCATGGCTTTTGTCATTCACAAAAAAAAAAAAAAAGAATAAAAGAAAGAAAAAAGATATAATCCAGGTTAAAATATCTCTTTAATAGTTGCTTTGCAAAAAGGATTTTGTTTGTTACTTTACATTACTTCTTCAGGTGATGGAACAGTTTAGTGTACTATTTGCTATTCCCAAAACATCAGATTGAAATCAAGCCTTCATTCTTAAGCTATTTTTACATTGCTTTGTGCTTTTTTTAACTCCATTTCTGCAAAAACCTATTTCAGCTCACACCATCTAATTCCTACTCATATATAGCTCCGTTAGTGCTTGATTCATTCCGACGCTTCTTTTTTTAGTTGCTATCTTGCTATCCAGCTTTTCAGCAGAAGCAAGGACAGAATTTAGTCCAGTACTTACTACATTTCTCTTCTACCAAATAAAAACAATTAGGTAATACATGGGGGAGGGTTTGGGTTTTAACTGTATTCTTTTTCCAAACATACTTACTAAATCTAATACAAGTACCTTGGACTTTATATTGTGGACTGGTTTGCCCAGCTTCTCAATGACTGTAGTCACTGGAAGGGTACTCAAATGGTGAATTTTGAAAGAAAGAAAGAAAGAAAAAAGAAAGAAAGAAAGAAAGAAAGAAAGAAAGAAAGAAAGAAAGAAAGAAAGAAAGAAAGAAAGAAAGAAAGAAAGAAAGAAAGAAAGAAAGAAAGAAAGAAAGAAAGAAAGAAAGAAAGAAAGAAAGAAAGAAAGAAAGAAAGAAAGAAAGAAAGAGAAAGAAAGAAAAAGAAAGTGACCTTTCTATCCCTCTGAATGACTGGTTGTAGTTTCAGACCCCTATGCTATCTTGAAACAGCACGATAACACTGAAGGAATATATTAAGCTCCACAGTCTAGACTCTGATACATGAATGCATCTTCCTCTAATATTAAAGTGAGCTATGGAACTGAGTCAGAACAAGGTCTTTTTAAAATCAGGTCTTTTTTATTATTATTATTATTTATTATTCTGGAAGATCAGAGAATTCTAACATCTTCCAGCTCCAATGTGTACTGTACATATTTTATACTGAAACAACAAATGCAGTTTGTTCACAGATAAATCAATACTAGATATATTTACTGGAAAAAAGTCTGTGCAACCCTTCTAGGACTAAAATGTTCCTGCTGGTGAGAAGAAAAAAAAAAAAAAAGAAAAAAGAAAAAATGATTAAGAGGCAGCTAAAACTAGCAAGAGCTAAGAAAAGAACTAATCAGCTTCCAGCTCAGCATTTCAACACTCACTGCCAATATGCAAGATCTTCAATTCTGAAATAAACACAAAATAATGAATCTTGTTTAAATTGCAGTTCAGTTTTCTTACGGTAACAGAGAGAAGGTTTCCAGCTAAATATATCCTTTCATGGAAAACAAAAGCAATAACAATCCACATTATAATGTTCTACAAGAACTAGTAAGGTTTTCTGTAGTGGTTTCTATCTCAAAAGACACAGAAAATTGAACAAATACTCCTTGTGACCAGTTTCCACACAGGCTTCACTCTGACTCAAGATCCACGTTACCATGCAAGGCCTGAAGTACCGTGCAGGCCCCCAGGGCCATCAGCCCCTGCCCCAGCAAGGCTGTGGCAAGGCCCATCTCCTTCTCCCCACAGCCCTGTCCTGCTTGGTCCTGCCTGGCCATGGTCCCCACTGGGGCTGGTCCAGCCTTGTCTTGGCTTTATCCCCAGAGAGGAGCACGATGCCTGGGGCTGGAGCTGCCCCAATGCCCCAGCTGCCCTGCTCCTGGCAGGTGGTGGGATGGGCTCTGGTGCCAAGCCCTGCCTTGCTGCTGCAGAGAGCTCCCACTGCTCCTGGACCCCCATGGAACTTCCAGCCCTGACATGTCCATCATCAGACCAAATCTCCTTCTGAAACCTTCTGAAAAAGATCCTCACTGCTCATACACTTGCACCTGAAGCTTCCCCTTCCCTCTGACCTTGTCTGCCCCCTTTGCTTCTACTTCATGGCTCCATTATGATCCATTCAACATTGCAATCCCCCACCGGTGGCAGTTCCACTTCCAATACAGTGTTAAACGCCTGGCACTTAACTTTAGGTGCTAATTGCCTAGTAATGAAACCTTTAATCATTAGGTGATTAAAATTTTAATCACTAAAAGGCTTGTGGAAATCCACTACATAATGCTGAAGATTAGTTTCTAAGTTTCTTTAACATGTGCTTCTAGTGAAAATTGCCTTATGTTGTAGAGACCAACAGACTACAGCATGTGAAATTTGAAGTTCTTCAGCAACTTCTGTGCCAAGAAAATGGTTAAGGAAGTGAAAGATACAGATGTAAATGTAGACTATAGTTAATTTTAGATTATTATATTAAATGGATTTTTCTTTTTAGTCTCCAGGTTTCCAAGTCACTAGGAAAAATATATGCTTGCATTAACCTCCTAGCAACTAGACACAATCTGCTTTTCCAATCAAATTGTAGAGGACAGTTGAAAATCTAGCTTGAAAAAATATCCAGAGGGAGCTTTAACTACTTTGTTGTACTGAGTAAGAAAGAGTAGCTATTGTGCAAACGGATCAGATCTTTTCATCATAAAAATTTGCATTGAAGTTTAGCACATGGATTCCAAATTAACATGCTAGACTGTAATGACACGACTAGTTCAATGAGCCACGAACTAAGAAGGATTTACCAGACAGAACAAGCCATCTGCTACAATCTACTGTATCCACTTTCAGGAAAAAAAAAAAAAAAAGGAAAAAAAAGTCTATATTTGAAAAGTTCCCTAAACTCTGAGATGTATGCACATTTCAGATGTCTGTCTTGGCATTTCATAACCATATATTAGCTGGTGCAGAGTAGGAAATCCTTTACCAGTCAGACAAACAGACAGAATAGATTTTCAAAACTGCATTTAGGAGCAATGCAAGTATCTCTGAGGACTTTCAACATTCTCCCACAAAGATATGTTTTTACAACACATTAATCATCTGGGGTTATCTTACACTAGTAGCAAGAAAATATAAAACATGCATCAGAATGGCAGCATCTGACGTCAGGCAACTGTAGCTAATATGGAGTAAAGAAGAAGCTGGTCTGCACTCCTAAACCTTTTCAAATTAGCTTTCCTGACATTGAATTTCTTGCATTCCCTTATTCCACGGTTTTATTGCTTTTCAGGCTCATAGACTGCTTTTCCTTATGCATGTCCTTTGCTTTTCTAGCAAAGCAAGTGCTTCATGCACTCTTTGTTACCATGCTATAGCTCCCTGTGATCATAAGCATACCAAGCAATTCAGCTACTAGAAGTCTTATTAAGCATAATACAATTCTGTGTGAATATAAAGACATGTAAGGCAGATATTGGCTTTGCAGGCTCACAAACAGTTTGAATGTATCAGCATATTGCTCCATAACTTCTGTAGCATTTAAAGCATTTTTAATCTTTCAGATGAAGAGCATGATGATAATTCTTTACCTCTATGCTACCACAGAAGTATCAAGAAATTGAGAGGAAGTAATGGAGCTGAAAAAAAAAATGTTTTCATATGGTCAACAGGAAACTTTGTAGAAATAGGTTTTCAAGACCTGCAAAGCACAGTCTCACACATCTCAAAAACAACTGCATAGATTTGCCTTAAACTAAGTCTGAAAAAAAAGGAAAATTTTTCATCTGGAAGAAACAAAATGTTTTTAAATCCAAAAGAATGGATCAGTGAAAAGTGTTACATATTGATTTATACTATAGTTCAGTGTATTCCAAACACACAAAATGTTTTCTGTAGTGTTATGATTTAAAAGTAAAGGGAGAAAACTCCCAAATACAAGCAAACCATGTGTTTGTTTTTGTTTTTATTTTTGTTTCATTTTAATAGTCTTGTATTCAAGGCAGTATATGTACTGCTGCCTAATTTACAACTGTTTTTCTATTTGCCTATACATTAGCTTCATATTATTATTGGTTTATCAGTGATTGGAGACATCTTCAGAATGAAAGGCGTTATACAAACTAAATTCTATTCTATTCTGGTCCATTCATAAAGGTCAACTCAGCAATGAATCAATGCAGTACTAGAAGGGGGCAGATCTCCAGAGACTGGAGATATCAAAAGGGCTGACAAACTGTGGTGTTTCACAAAATCAATTCACTACAAGAGACATGTTATGCCAAATCCATGCCTCCTACACTAAGCTGGTCGTATTGCATTGATATCAAGGGAGTTGAACCTGCTTACATCAGGTTCAAATGAGACAACACGACAGTCGTCTGGGATACAAATTCCTCCTAATATATGGAGTTATACCAAGGATCAGTCTGGCCATGTTGCTTAGCATTGCAGGTTACTTGCCTAGTTGTTTGTGTGATGATCGCTACAAGTCATACACTGCACTCTGCATAGGACCTCACTCTTTTTGTGCCTAGTTACAGATTTTTCATCTGCAGGACCTCCTGTGTTCTCTTTTATATAAAACCCTGGAGTCAAATCCTTTGAGGAATAGGCCAGCATTATAAAGGGTCTCGTTTCACTTATGATCTGTTTACTTTTACTAGATCAGGTGCAAAGCAATAGGTTGACAAATCAAGACAAATATATCCTTTGCTAGAAAATACCATTAAAAAAGACACCATTCTATGAACATTCTGTAAAACGAAACGTGGCATGTGGTAAGGGCTAGTGGAGATATGGGCTTTAGCATTTAGTTCTTTGAAGCACTAGTGTTCCTGGTACTTGAGACTGAAGCCACTCTAAGTAGCTTTATTTCTGCTTTTTCCTTATTAAATTTCTCCAGCTTGTTTGCAATGCCAAATTCTATACTGTTTTAACTCTTTAGTTCCTCTTTTTCATTATGCTATAAAGTTTCCTATAAAACTTTTAAACATTCTGATGTTTCAGTATGTACACGATGGAGCTGTAATTGTGTGACCTACTATCTCTAAACTATTAAAAATAGTACACATTTCTATTACTAGAATAGCTTCCTTTATCTTCAAGAGTCACACTGCTAATATTTTTTTTTTACTACATTTCTTATTATTCTCTATTTTTGTAATGATCTAGTTGATTTCTGGTTTTGCTTATGTTAAGGATCGGAGCTGTGTTCAGTGTTTCCGGCTCCTTTAATTTCAGACTTTCACTTTGTATCCCAAACGTTCTTTCTGTTTTTCATCTGCTTTAGCCCTTGATTCTTCCTTCCACTCATGTATGGGGCTCTGACCTAAACTGTGTTTAAGTCCTCTCCTGCCTGAGAAAACTGAGTTGTTTGCAGATTTTTTTTTTCTTATCACGACTGTCATAGAATTCTCTAGAAACATGTGTATATTGGTGTCTGTGAAGTATTTTCATTTGTTCATGAAATTCAAATGTCGATGTAACATCATGTCTTTTTTTTTTTTTTCTTTTCTGAAATCGTGGCATTCTTAGCTCCTCCATTCTTTTTGTCTCCCTTAGTTTTCTTGCTCCTTTAGATTGTCCAGCCTGAGGCTCTTGTTTATTAGTGCCAGCTATCTTGACTTTAATCACACTGCACTTACCTCATAGTTCCTGATTTCTAGCTCAGTCAGAGACTCCCATCAGTGATTTTGTTCATCTGTCCAGATACATACTTCCTTCTGCTTATTGGCATTGACAAAACTCTGGGCAATCAGACCTTTTACCAGCTGGACTACAAACTGCAAATATGTAATCTACCTTTAATGGTTGAAGTGTGTGTGTAGGTGGTGACTGAAATGACTTTGTTTTCTAATCTATCACTCCCCTAGTTACTCAGCAAGGCTCTTAAAGCACTACCATATTGCCACCTTAGGGAAAGCCAGGTCAATATTTAGGTTTACAAGATGTGTGTAACCTGAGCATATTAAGTATATTCAATATTTTGTGATTTTCCAGAGGAAAATGTGTTAGAAAGAAATGCCCATTAGCCTGCATGTGCAAATAATCACCAGTAATAATTAGGGATTCAGACAGAACTGGCATTGTCAAAAAAATCTAATTCTTATTTCTTGACCATTCCTTAGAAATATGAGCAAAAATATGAAAAAAAGTCAGAAAAGATATCTTTGATTATCAACATAAATTTAGTAGCAGGTACTTACAGTGTACAAAGAACAAATGGAATGTGCAAATCAGCTTCCATTTGAGTCCCAGTGAAAAACTCAGTCTGAACACATGCGTAAGTAATTGAAAGGATCTCTTGCTTCTGTACATGATACTAGCATTCTAATGTCATCTGAAGTGATATAAAACAGAACCAATTGGATACACATAGAAAGGTGGCTAAAATAATCTTTTTTTTTTTTTCCCAGAAAAAAAAAGAAAGCGTCTTCTCATCTGATATTTTTCCTTATTTCTTTGTACAAGCTATTCTACTTCACAGTGGTCAGTTTCTGCAATGACCATCATAAAATATAAGTCTAAATAGATGTTACAGTTATATGCTATCATAAGTATAGGAAATAATATAGGAAATTTAAGGTATCACAACTGCTACTGTATAGCTTTTTACATGAAATATTATACTGTAGCAAAGGTTGTTTTCCTTTTCAACTTTACCATGCATTTCTGGCTATTATGCATCTGTCAATCAATGTAATGATTCTGGATTAGGAAACTGAACTTAGCAGGGGAGAAAAAACCCAAACCAACAACAAAACTCCACATCTTTTAAAAAAATGATGCTTTCACATACAGGGAAGGATTTTCTGTTTCTGAAGAAGGGTGAAGAGCTAGCACATTTACCTCTAAGCCTGTAAGCTCAATGGTAATTTGAAAGGCAGAAAAGGAAGCTGTAATTTCAGAATTGAAATATATAAGGTCATTCAGAAGCATGGGCTATGATATATAAGGCCATTCAGAAGCAGTGGCAAAGCAATCTGATGATGATCTGCAGATGCGGTGTGAGCTTTTGGCCCTCCTAGCACACTGCCAGATGCTTATGCAAATTATCAGGCATTTTCTCATACTTATGGGTATCTTCCTTTATGATCTGTCTGTACCAACCAAAACCATATTCTCCAGGTACGCTGACACACAGCACTCTGTGAAACACACATATGCTTCTATCATCAGAGTTAACAGGGAAATTTTAATGCATATGTATTGACTGTCCACTGTTAATTCAAATGCAAGCGAGACTAAAAACAAAATTAATTAGACTTGGAGGAGGAGGACTTTGTTTTGATCTCCGTCCAATATGAATCAGAAATAATTCAGCTGAAGCCAGCAGAGGCAGCCTTGTACTGACTCAGTGTAAGTGAGATCAGACCCAGGCCCATGGTGTCTGTTATAAAAGTCTGCAGTATTCCCTAACTGGTTTCTCTGAAGTGTTTGGTGTTCTTGGCTTCTCTGCCCAGAGAACAGGGATTTCATTACTTGAAAGTGGCAAATGTAAAGATTTTAATAGCAATCATTGGATATTTGTAGAAATGCACATTTGTCTCTTCTACCTTATCCTAGCTACTGATTAATACACATCATGTTACATAAGGCAATTGACAAGGGGATCTCCAAATGTTTTCCTGTGGCTGTAGCTCTGCTGAAGTCAGTGGATTTACCCTTGTAGAAAATTCATCCTTTTTCCTTATTTGTGTATCTCTATCTTTTATTCTGTACCAGGACAAATAGCCTGCACATTCAATACCAAGTAGTGAACCATCTCCTTAACCATCTTGTTTAGTGAACTTTAATTTTGGCTTTTTATTCACAGATACGTATGTGAACTGTGATACATGAAAAGTGTATAATGCATGATACTAGACCATGCAA
The DNA here is from genome assembly GCF_040182565.1 of Anser cygnoides. Lineage (NCBI taxonomy): Eukaryota > Metazoa > Chordata > Aves > Anseriformes > Anatidae > Anser > Anser cygnoides. The sequence continues at coordinate 98,486,421 of NC_089875.1, forward strand.
AATTTGATGTGTCATATTCTCTCTCCTGAACTCAGCCACAGTTCATTGTAGGTGAAACGTTATACAATCCCACTAGCTTCCCTTAACTGGTTTGCAACGCCTCTAAAGTTGGCAATTTATTTAGTCAGAGGCAGAATTTGGTCATCCGTTTTTAGCATGTGTCAAGGTTTTGCTACTCGGTTACCACCAGGTGGTAGCATTTTAAAGCATTGCTGTTATTTTAGAACAGCTATCCTGAATTATTTGGCAATTTTTCTGTGGTTTCTTGTAAAGGTTAACGTTAAGGAGGTTGGCATGGTAACCTACTTAGAGTGGATCGAATTGTCATGTGGAGAGTCCAAGCATGAATTAAAACAGAGACATGGAAAGGTTTCCCTCTGGGCAGGGACCAAAAGTACTGGGATTGTAGGTTGTCCCAGTTTACATTCCCATAATACCAGAAAACGGTTTCAGCACCAGGAAAAATGCAATAGAAGAAACTCAGTAAAAGAAAGGCTTCATCTTGATTTTAATATGATATTAATTTATGGAACAGATTTTATTAAACTCTAAAATACATTGTAATGGAGGCAGATACTTTGATTTTTCAAGGCATGTCTAACCATTAAATGCCTTCATACAAAAACACTGAAATATTTTTGTACATCGTTTGAGGGAAGATAGTGGATTTGATGGCTCTCTTAAATAATTTCTTTTTGTTCACTTGAAGAGTTTTACATTGGTGGTTGATGAGAAAGTTATTTTCAACCACTACCTTGCTGACTGTTCTGCTTATGTTTTAGGCTTTGTTTGCTGATTTTCCTCCTGCCCACACTATGATCCAGAGAATGAAAAAGCCTTTGTAATGAAGGAATAATGAACCAGAACTGGTTCATTATTAGAAGTTTTGAATTATTATTAGAATTATTTGAATTTGAATTATTATTATTGAATTATTATTATTATTAAGAATTATTATTAGAAGTTTTGATACTTGGAACACCTTTCGCATTTTCCAGTCAGCTCTTCCTTGCTCTTTGTCCTGAATACTTTTTAACAGCTCTGACACCTCAAACACTTTTTTTTTGCTGCTGCTAAGATACACTTTCCCTCTGGTGTGTGCTCTTAAGATGTCACCCTCCCGAGCAATAGTCTGAGTCCAATGAAAGTCATCCTCTGGATGCTTCTCTAGGTCACTTCTTTACCACTTTATCTTGTTAACACAATGTTGAACCTTTGCTTTGTGGCATTAGAAACGATTTAGAATAGATAAATGTGGGACATTTGAGCTTGAAATGTGACTACTAAAGTTTACAGGGGAGACCAGACAAAAACTGATGGATTATATGTGTTCAATAACCATTAGAGACCTAGCCTACAGCAATAGGGCACTTGTCAATAGGCAGGATCAGAGCTCAGTTTCTGAAACTGTCAGGGACGAAGACCAAAAACATACCAATCGTATTAAACTGATGTATGTTCTTATCTTTTCATTTCTTATTTCTCTTCTTGCTTCCAGTCTGAGAAAGGTAAAGTCTGGATCAGTCTACCTTACTTAGGCTTGTGTATGTTTTCAGTGCTTAGTGAAGCAGTCTGTCTTACTTAAGTGTTTCAGATCAGTAGTAGTATTGCCAAGACTGGCACCTTTCAAAGTCTTCTGAAGGAATTGCGTAGAAGCCATGCTGAGACAGAAGCCATTTAGATAAAAAAAGGATGAAATGCAGGCCTCGAGTAAGAAGCAGATTTCTGAGAGCAATGGAAAATCAAAACATCATTTACATTGCATGTGCATAGAATATGCAGTAGGCAACAGCTCTGCAGGGATAACTACAGACTCTAAAGCCTTGAAGAGTATAAGATTGTATTGTGTCTTGCTGGAATATTTCAGATTAGTGTTCTGCAGCTTGGGCAAAGGTTACTATTTTTAGTAGTAGACACAATGGTATTGTTATCTGAGAGAATTTATTGAAACATAAATAAATAAATCAAACTGCTTTTAGCTAAATCCAGCTTATATCTGTTGAGCCTTGCTTCTTATGGAAATGAAAATATATAAGATGGAGATTGTCTGTGGCTTTTAACTATTGTCTTTTATTCTTTTCTTTCTGTTAGGATCATTTCCTCCAGTTTTGAAGACCACCATCTACTTCTGTTTCATGGCTTGTAATTATCTAGGTAAGAAAAAAGTGTTATTAAAATAGATGTAACTGTATTCCCTAGAAGTAACTGTATTCCCAAGAATTCAGTTCCATCAGAGCCGTAGGACTGTGCCCATAGAGAAGCTTGCCCCTAAGCTTGAACTTTTACATACACCAGCAATTATCTTGCTTCCATACTGGAATTTTTCCTTCTCAAAATAATCATTCTACATGTATGCACATACTGCACAGTGTTCCGTTTTCATTTCTTTCCCTATCAGAGAAATTCATTTCAGTGTTACCAGATTTAAAATTAATTTTATGCATTAATTAGAAAAGAGTGCAGCTCTTACTCTGCATTAGGATAAAATGAGATTTGCCCTCTTTTACTGTGTGTTTCAGTTAGGAAACTGAATCTTTTAGCTAGTGCAACTGAAAGTTCTGCCTCCTATGTTGCTGCTTCTGGCTCAATTGGAATTGAAAAAGCCTGTCTTTGAATAGGATTCTCACTGCAGACTTGTGGACTCTTTAGCCTTTCCTATAAGAAAGCAAAATTTGGAGATTGAAGTGTGTTCAACATGATTATATGCTAAGCCTAATTAGAACTAAATTTCTAACAGGAAAAAACAAATGTCTAATGTTTTCCTGAAATTTCTATTTTAAACATGCGAGAAAGGTCCTATACACCTTTACAGTAGCCGCATGGGTTCTAACGTCCCTTTTATCTACTACTGGACTGTCATGTGAATTGTTCATTGGATATTGAATGATCCTGATGGATGTGGGAAAATATTAATAATGATATCTATCATACATATTTAGTGAGCTTAAGAGATTTCAGATGCAATTTTAAGAAGAAAGGTCCCATTATTTGGCAGATGGTATTTTAAAAATAATTTAAAACCAAAATTTTGGTTCAGCCCGAAAAGTGTTCATTGTTCATGTGTGTATGTGTTCATGTGTTTTTCTCTTGGGGTAAATACAAAGCTTATATTATGTAAAATAGCCAGTAAAGTAATACTGAAATTTTCTTTTAATTTTAACACATGTATTTGAGGTAAGTGGCCCATGCAATTGATAATAGTGATGTTTTGAAAGGGATATCTGCTTACTGATATTCTCTTTAAGAAATTATTCAGTGAGGTTTTGTTGTTTTCATGGCTTTTAACTTGCCTCTTGAAAACTAATTAATCAACTATAAACACTGGGTTGTGTGAAATATTTATAAACTGTAATTTCCATTGCTGCAAATGTTCTTCAGCGTCTCAGTACTGTCTCTTAATGACAAGACTAAGGAGAGAGAGAAAGACATATGTATAGGGAGCATTTATCCCTCTCCTCAAAACAATGAAATTTTGCTAAGAATATTATATTTCCACAGAGAATACTTTAGAGATGTAGAGATGTTGATATTTGAAGTTTATACCACCATTTGGCCTAATTTTGTTGCTTATGCTTTCTTTTTTTTTTTTTTTTTTCCCCTTTTTTTTTTCTTCTGAGAAAATTGGCAGGTATTAGACACAAGACTCCACAGGAAATGTTAACTCTTCCAGGAAGGTTTTAATTGAACTTGACAATAAAAGAAATCTCTAATGTTTGTTTGGCTAATATTAGGTCTCAATATTGTGATGATGGTATTCAAAAGCATCACAATCCACAGTTTAGAAGGCTTCCATTTAGTTTCTCACAATGTCTGTCTTGCTACTGAGAATAACTCTGGGATTAAGACAGGCCACTTTTACCCTGAGAAGCTATTTAAGAAAACAGCTTAACTTCTGTAAAGTGCCACAAAGTGTTAGTCTGAATGAATTTTAGATAAGCCTAGAGATGACTCTGCTGTAAATAGTAAACAATTCTGCTTTCATTGGTGCAGACTAATGCAAACAGGTCTGTAATGAGAAAATCAGAAAAGCAGACTTGAAAATGGCAAGAAAGAGCAAAACAATCTTCAGATCTGTATTGTTTTCAGAAGCATGACACCACAGGCAAAATGGTGATACCTGAGTTACAATACAGAGCGTATTAATCAAGGATTAATCAACAAGAGGAAAGAAAGTTTTTCAGTGATGATTGTTCATTTACCTTTACTAGATGGTCTTATTTACCAGTTGACAAATGTCAAAATGTGTGTAAGAAGTGAACTGAAGCAAATTATGTTGCCTAAGAAACATAAATGAAAGAGTTTGCAGAGCTAAGAGAACAATTCTGTTAAGGTCAAATAAAAGCAAAATTGAAATGTCTTGGTTATTCTTAGGGAAAAACAAGGAGGAGTTGATAGAGATGTAAGCAATTGTAACTTTAGGATGATTTTTTACTTACCCATAAAGCAGCAGCAGGTTTGCTATTACCAAAGGAAAAAAGTTGATTTAGAATCACAGAATCATAGAATCATTAAGGTTGGAAATGTTGTGCTTTAACCCGGCAGGCAGCTGAGCACCACACAGCTGTTTGTTTACTCCTCCCCACCTCCCATAGGATGGAGGGGAAAATCAAATCAAAACAAAACAAAACAAAAACAAACAAACAAAAACAGGTAAAAAATCATGGGCTGAGATAAAGACAGTTAAATGGGACAGAAAAGGAATGAAATAATAATAATGATAAAAGAATATACAAAACAAGGAATACACAATGCAATTGCTTGCCACCCTCTGACAAATGCCCAGCACCGCTCCCGAGCAGTGCTCCCCCTCCCCAGTTTTATTGTTCAGCAAGATGCTACATGCTATGGGACATCCCTTTGGCCAGCCTGGGCCAGCTGTTCTGGCTGTCCCCTCCCAGCTCCTTGAGCATCCCTACTCCCTTCGCGGGCAGGGCAGCATGAGAAGTTGAAAAGTCCTTGGCGCTGTGTGAGCACTGCTCTGCAGCAACTAAAATATCAATGTGTTATCAGCATTATTCTCATCCTAAATCCAAAACACATCACCATACCAGCTATTAGGAGGAAAATTAACTCTATCTCAGCTGAAATCAGGACAGAAACTAATCAAACAATGTATTATAATTTTCTTTAGTTTCCCAGGCTAAGCTCCACATATCAGTTATACTGCCTTAAGCGACTTTTTGGACCTCATTGCATAATTTATTAAATCAGATAAAGCAAAAAATTCAAGATTTCAGTAATGATTAATTATTTATTTAAGTATCAGTGGATTTGCTCTTTCTAGTGCAGCATATTTATCTTATTACGCTGGTTTTACCCTGCTATACAGCTGAACTCCACCACAACCTTTCTCTTGCTCCCCCTCCTCAAAGTAAAAAAGGGGAGAAAATATGATGAAAAGGGCTCAGGGGCTGAAATAACGACAGGGAGATCACTCAACAATTATCGTCATGGGCAAAATAGGCTCAGAATAGGGAGATTAATGTAATTTACTGCCTATCATTTGTGGACTACAGCAGTGAGAAACTAAAAGAAAACTAAACACGCTTCTACCCCCTGACCCCTCCCCATCCACCCTCTCCTACCTCCTCTCTCGCGAGCAGTGCAGGGGAATGTGTCATGGGGGCTGTGGTCAGTCCTTGACGCTTCATCTCCGCCGCTCCTTCATGGTCACTCCCTGCCCCTGCTCCACGTGGGGTCCCTCCCACGGGATGCCGTCCTTCCCGAACTGAGCCTGCGGGGGCTGCCCACAGGCAGCAGCTCTGCAAGAACTGCTCCCACATGGCTCCGTGCCACGGGGTCCATCCATCAGGAGCAAACTGCTCCAGCACGGGTCCCCCACGGGCAGCAGCTCCCCCCAGACCCCCTGCTCCTGCGTGGGCTCCTCTCCACGGGCTGCAGCTCTGGCCCGGGGCCTGCTCCTGCGGGGGCTCTCCATGGGCCGCAGCCTCCTCCAGGCCACATCCACCTGCTCCACCGGGGGCTCCTCCACGGGCTGCAGCGTGGAGATCTGCTCCGTGTGGGACCCATGGGCTGCAGGGGGACAGCCTGCTCCACCAGGGGCCTCTCCACAGGCTGCAGGGGAACTGCTGCTGCGTGCCTGGAGCACCTCCTGCCCTCCTGCTGCACTGACCTTGGGGGCTGTAGGGCGGGTTCCCTCCATATTTTCTAACTCCTGTCTCCCAGCTTCTGTAGCACACCATTTTTTCCCTTCCTTCAACCAGCTCTCCCAGAGGCCCACCCAGCATCACTCCGTGGCTCGGCTCTGGCCAGCAGCAGGTCCCCTTTGGAGTCGTCTGGAGCTGGCTCTGATCTGACATGGGGCAGCTGCTGGGCTCTGCTCACAGAGGCCACCCTTGCAGTCCCCTGCTACCAAGCCCTTGCCACATAAACCCAAGAAACTTATATGCACTTATCAATATATATCTGATAACTTTTACGTCTTTTGTATTTTATATTCACTTTCAATAATTCCCATATATATGCTTCACTAATCATGTTACCAAATGCAAACATCCCTGCAAGCCAACCATGAGTTCTTTAACTATCCCTTCTGTTATTAGCTGATATTCCAAACTCAAGCAATGCTAAACAATTCATTCTGTATAGAAAAACAGGGAGTTATCGAAGTCATTGCCACCATGCACTCCTCTGCTTCAGGAATGTTAGTGTCGCACCAGGAGCAGGTGAGTCAGTGGTAAGAGTACAAATGACTGTACTGGCATAATTAGAACCTTTTCTTGAAAATCTGGAGTGCCAGTCAACAGATGAGCAGTTAGTGTCAGAGTCAACCTACTGTGTAATTGTGTACTGTTGCTTACAAAACAAACAAACAAACAAACAAACAAACAAATAAATAAATATAGGATTCTGGTACCAGCGTTTATTCTCTGTGAGGACCTTTATGTTTCCACACTGGAAGTAAAGCTCCCTGAAATCACTGTAAAGCTTCCCATTGGCTTTAGTGGGCATTTGATGAGTGTTTTTATGCATTGATTGATTTCATGCTATTTTGGCAAACCTTTACAAATATAGCTTGATAAACCTCTCACATTAGTTAATGTGAAAGTTAATCAGCTTTATCTACGAGACGGGTATCTCCATTAATTTCAATCAGAAGATGACACAAAGGTTCCCAATTACTGTTGCTATAGTTTCAGGTATCTTTTCTTTGGAAACTTTGGATGTCCAAATCAAGTTCTCTTAATAACGTTTGTTTTACTGTTGTATTGTCTATTCTACCTGAGTCTAAATTTTCTTGTTATCTGGTCATTTTGTTAATAATGCTTTGTGGAAGTGTAGTCATTTGTCCTAATATTTAAAGCAAAATTCATGTAATTTCTTTCATTCTATTCTACTTTAAGACCTCTATTCAGGGTGACATATTGGCATATATCCTGTTTCATAAAACTACACAGAATCATAGAATCATTAAGGTTGGAAAAGACCTCCAAGATCATCTGGTCCAACCATCCCCCTAAATTTCCATTTCAAAACAATTACATGCAATAGTTTTGATTCTCATCAGGTATAATTCAATGCAGTTGCCTTAAAGTAAAAAAAAAAAAAAAAAGAAAAAAAGCTACATTAATGCATATGCAATATAGCAAGATATACACTGTATATCAAGATATGTTTGCAGGTGGAACTTAAAATTCTAGCAGGAAAAAAAAAAAACACAAAGCAAAACAGGGGGAAAATGGTTTATTCTACTTGTATATATCAGAGATAGATAAAACTATTTTTTTTTGTCTTAATTTTAAAAATTGGTCACTTTCTGAATCTTACAAGTCAAAGCATTTTCAGCTAAAAAATGTCAAACAACCTAATATCAAATATGGTTTAAACATGACTTTCTAAATACATTTTTTTCCATGACAATATGGATAATTCAAGGTGGATTTTAAGATTTTAAAAATATCTTTTAATCCTACCACAAAATGCATACACTGGATGTATATAAATTAAATTATAAGAGGTAGGATTTTTTTTCTTGTCGATTTGATAGGAAAAGCAATAGCAACAAACCTGTCTGGCTGCTGAGCAAAGCACTCAAAAATAAATGAATGCCTAAGTTAAAATTGCCTTTTCAATGAGTCTTGTACATATTGATTTAATATTCTTTCACTGCTCTGCATCTGTATTTCTACCTATGGTACATTTCTGTTGAATCTTAGCTCAGGTAATGAGAGAGACAGTGGTGAATTGTTTACTAATCATTCATTAAATAAACTTCTGCTGCATTTACATGTCACTGGCATTATTCTCAATACGTACATACATTGAACAAATTATAAATGTGAGAAGAATTAATTTTATATGATTTAATTTGTTATTTACTGCTTCAGATATTTGTTGCTTACTGTTTAAATTCTACATGAGATTAGGTGATTCAGGGATAAAAAACAACAACACAAAACCACGGAATGTTATGCAATTAACTTGTCTCACAAAACACTGGTGCAATAGGACAGCTGTACTTTGAGAAAGCTCCTTACCTTTGGAATAACTTGGGCACAAGTGCAAAAGCATGAAAGCTTTAAAAATTTGGGGGAAATTTACAGGAAAAGTATCAAAAGAAGAAATTCTGTCATGGAGCATATTCTACTTCAAGAAGTCTGTTGAAAATGCACCCTGAGTACGATGACTGCAGAAAAGAGGTGCCTTGTGTGACATAATATGGAGCTGCCTTTAGATTTTGTCCACAGTGTGACACACAGTAAGGCAGTTTTACTCTTGGGGTTTTGGTTTTGGTTTTGATTTGGTTTATTTTGTTGTTCTCATTTTTTCATTTGGTAAAAAAGGTGGAAGACAAAATTGGCTGTTTACAGTCATGTCCGTCAGTACTCTTCTTGTGACTTAGATCGTTTCACTTAGACTATATCCCATTTCAGTGTCAGATAAGAATGCATTGGAGTGCACATTTGGCATTTTCAAGTATTTTCCATTAATTCTTAATACTGCTGATAACAGACATGCCTGATTTTAAACAGGAGAGACTCTATACCACCCTACACACTATCACACAGGTTCAGTTCCTGACTCTGTTCAGGCCAGTAGGATAATCAATGGAGCATTAAAGTAAAAACACAATTCTCTGCATCAAGGCAAGTATGCAAAGGTAGGAAAAGGTTGTGTAATCAGTGCAAATGACATTCACTGTGTGATGGCATGACCACACTCTCAGGACCAGTTGCCAGCTACCTTTAAGAGTGTGAGATGTCATTTCATACAATATTACAGATAATGATAAATTGCTTTGTCATTGCATACATACAGAATTAAATCAGACATGGGCACAGAAATAAAAACATGGACATTGAGAAATAAAAAAGAATTACAACAACTAAATAGTAGAATTTTTAATAAAGCTATATATTTTTACAATGTTAGCAATCTGCCAAATGCAGACTGAGCTTCAGTAAGTCATTCAGAAATGTACCTGCAACCAGAAATTGTAACACAGATTCTCCTTTGAGAATTTGTTTAACCACTTCCAGGGTGGAAATAAAAAACCCAGGGCCTGTAAGAAGCGAGTAAGTCAAGCAGAAAGAGTGAGTCAATGAGCTGAAGAATTGTACTCTGCTGTTTGTTCTCCTCTGCTTCTGCGATTTCATTGCACGTGGTAGCACAATGGATGAACACAGCAGGAGTGGGGGGTACTATTGAAGGACTATCTATAGCCTGGCTTAGTTAGGAGTTTAGCACAGACTAAAGGCCATTCCCAGCAAGCTGTTTTGATGTGACCCTTTTGGAGAGTAAGAGAGTTTAATAATATGGAGCTTGCTCTTCCATCCCATTAGTCTCAGTATGAAGGAACAGTCACAGTTGTGTGTATTTTACGATAGGTAAAATTGAGAGACTTGATCTGCTATTGTGAAAAGAAAGTTCCTGTCCTATTTTGAGCGCCAGAGCTCAGGTAAAGGAGAAGGCAAGCTGAAAAATGGGAGGCAGGAGCAGGAAGGGAAGAGGAACCCAGTAGCTGCGTGAGACCACTGCATCTGCTGGCAGCAACACAGGATCTCAGCTCAGGTGCCTTTGGCATACAACCTAGACATGAAGCACTTATTCAGAAGTTCATTTTCCCCTTTAGCTGTAAAAAGGGAAACATCCAATTAGCTTTATTCATTAAAACAATGGAATAGACACAGGCATCTAATGTCCATTTCTGATTCAGTCACATAGGCTTCAAGGAGTGACATATATCAAACTCAGTTATTTAAGGTCTTGATGTATGTGTGTGGAATTTTTATCTTTCAGGGACTCCTAAATCTCCCCATTGATGGTACAGCCAGACTAAATTCTCCGTTTCTACTCTCTGAATCACCCTGTTGATGCCACATCCTTAATTTTCAAGATGTTGCCATATGGAAGTTAGTTTAGTCTGAATAGCTCCAAATATCACACCTTCTCCTTCTAAGTCTTGAGGCTCAAAAAGAGAGCACTGTGGTTGTTTCTTATAGGAAGAGTTATTTTCTTCTCTCTAAATATGTTCACTGAGTCTTCAAAGGCACTCAGAATGGCCCTCTAGGATGCAAATATTCAGGCAGCTTTAAACACAGACATCATTATGCATTCTATATATAATTAAACTTTCAGAATTACAAAAGAGAACTCCAGGACTGGTCAAGCTGCTACAGTTAGGTAGAGCCCCGGAGGACTAAAATCTTGCCAAGAAATCACTGGAGCAGAGCAGTGTGCTGTCCATGTCCACTTTATCACAGACAAGGGTATCTATTTATTTATTTATTTATTTATTTATTTATTTATTTATTTATTTTTAAAAGGGGGAAGATGATGAGAAAGCTAGTTATGTTGACTCTATGCCTGCTATAGAAAAATTTCCAGATGCCCGGTGGCTTTCTAGCGCCTTTGCTGTGATGCACCAACATGAAACCCCATGATTGTCTTCCTAGCTTGAACAAGTAGATAGGGGACAATACTAATTCTGATTCTGTCCATTTCCTTTTAAGTTTTGATGTGATTTGGGAAGTGTGGAACATGAGCTCTGAAGTCTGGAAACTAATGGGCACCATTATAGACTTTCAGGAGTAGAATTTGGCTAAAGGTTAAAACACTTAGCATTAGGAGTCTATATGTCATTATTCACTCCCATGCTGGGAATCTCAACACCTCATTAAAGCCAATGGAAGCTAACTCAATAAATTCAGAAGATCCTTGAAAGCAGTTCAGCTGATCATATCCAGCCTCGCAGCGGAATTGTGCGCCAGAAGGTAACAGCCCTCCCATAAGCCCTCTATTCTATCTGTTGGCCACCTGCAGATGTCTTGGATAATACTGGGCATCCTAGTGGATGCCTACATTAGGGCAACAAAATCACACAGTCAGTATAATTAGGTTTAGCTGAATTATTCCTTAGGTTCCACTGATTATTTTACCTAGAGAATTAATTTTAACTGCAGAAACATCTATGGTCATTTGAGATACCCTGAGGTATATCTGTAGATGTGACATAAGATGTATGTTAGACTCATGCCCTTGAAGAACCGTAGAGAGATCCTGCACAGGAGACCCTAGGGCATGTAAAATCTCACTGGACAAAGAAATTGATGCCCAGATCTCTCTACTGGGAGACATCTGTGCAGATACTTATGTGTAGACAGATGAATTTGAACTGAATCTTTCCTCTTGCCTGACCCTCCCTGAAATGTGAGCCACCAAATTTGAACATGACTTGAGTATGAGCCTCAGAATTTCTCTCCACACTGTTGTGTTTATTATAGAAAGGTATGAACTGGTTTAAAATGATGAAGTGACAGAAAATCCTTCCCTCATGGGCAGCATAACATTAGACAAAAAGTTTTGTGAGCTCTTTTTGAAGTAATACAGAAATATTTTCAAGTTATCTAGGGATAAAATAATTCACCACATGAAAGTACAAAGAATATACTAAGACTAAGTAAGATCTCCAGGACTCCTTACATAGACAATGTAAAGATCCAGAAGGAGAATCATTTCAGTGTTAAAGAGGATTGTAAGATAGGTCAAATTAATTATTCACATCTATAGGATGTGCCTATTTTTCTCTATTGATTGAAAAAGAACACAAATTTTACTAGGTTAGGCTTAGCCTTCTTAAATTCTAGATGCCAAGATTAGGGGAAATTAATCCCACCTTTTCTTCTTCCGCACAAAGAAGATACAATGAAAGGAAAATCTGTGAAGATTGTTTCTTACAGAAGTGGAATTTGTGTCTCGCCCTAACTATTTTAATGTTCTTTCAAAGGTACATTGAAGCAGAGATGGGCTCAAAGAGCACTTTCAGGTGTTGCAATAAATAAATAAAATAAAATTCATTGGTTTTACCAGCTAGTAACAAAAATGAAATGTGGTGTTTAAGTTCATTCAGTCACATCACTATATCAGTTCTAAATTTGATTGGAAACCTATGAAGTGGTCTATGCCCAGCTTCCACAGGTTAGATGTTATAGACAAATATTCATATCACAAAAACCACTGTCACTGCTGTTTGCCATCCAGGTGAGACTCTGAAATTGAGCTGGCAAAGAATGAACTACAGTACCAAGGACAAGCTTGACAAACATTGCATTACCGGTAAAGTATGAAAAAGCCTCTATGGTGGCTTTTCTACTGTTGTCCCTACTCCGTGAAACAGACAGCATCAATCTTTAGTGGTGTCAGCTGAACTATTATATCATATATTGTAAATCATAGGTTGGTTAGATTGCATTTCTATTTGTCCTTCAGCACTTTAAAAACATAATCAGATCGTTAACAAGAAGTTGCACTTTTAAATTTTATTTTTATTTTATATTAGTGCCTTATGCTTCATATTGAAATATGCATTTAAAGAAGAGAGAAGAGAAAACCTTGCAAATAAGCTGAGAATGGAAAATGCATTTCTGTGTGATCATTGTTCCTATTTAAAACACAATCTGAAATCATCTTCAAACCCTGATTTTGACAGGACACATAATAGCCTGCCAGAAGGCATGTCTTTGATTTCTTCAGAAGGATCTGTTTTGAACATTTTGTGTAAGGCAGAAAAGGAAAACTCATATAATCAGCAGCCATCAATATAATGCAGCAATCTCATGCAAGAAGACTACTCTATATTTCAATATCCCTTTAAATATTCCCCAAATATATCAATAATTAATTAATTGCTAACACCTGGCAGGATCCATCTGGCAATATCCCTTCATTATTGGTTGACTGAATACTGATTTTGTTCAGCATTCAGATGCAAGATCATGTGCTGATGATTTCTACTGAGTATGTAAAGCCATGAGTATCTATATATCAACCTCAAAAGCCAGGTGTTCCTCAGACATTAAACAAATGTGAAACTAGTATCCCAGTTGAAGATTTCTTTTTAATTAAATTAGAAATATATCTCTATATATAGTTACCAATACATTCTGTGTTAAGTGCATTTTTGTAACATATCATCTACCTATGAGAATATTTTTAATAAAGGACATCTACCAATTTATATTGAAATATCCTGTTCCTAAAATACTCTCATACTATACTATATATTCTACCACAAACCATTAGCTACTGTATTTGTAGACTAAATGAAAGACAAAATTTGTTTTTCAGTAAATGTCAGTACTTCCAGGTAGTGAGAACTTACCTTGGGTAATGAATTTATGTTAATGATACATTTGCCAATTAAGGGTGATTAATTGCACATTTCTCTTCCAATATTCTTGGGAACTAGTTTCTAAGCTCGCTCCTTGCCACAACTCTGGCAGTATTTTCATAGTAATGTTTTATTTCATTCCAGCATCTTGATTCTTAAAAAATACTCTTATTGCATAAACTACATAATTACTGATTAGAATTGGAGGTGAACAGTAGTTTGCTACATTCTAACTAATGCAAGTTCATATTTTGTCAAATTATAAAATGTCTTTAAATAGACATGTATTAACTCTTTTTGAGTATTTGTCCCTGCTGAACAATTAAATAATTGAGGCTGAACAGTCTAATGACTTGGAATGTTCAAGGTGTTTACACAGCCGTTATTTTCCAGAAGTTTTTAACATATGACTATCCTTTGGTCTTTATCCAGCAGTATTATCTTACTTTCTTTTTGTACAGAGTAAATGATTTAGATTTACAATTTACAGAATATCAAACTACTCCTTCAGTCTTTCCAATTAGCCAAAAAATCTTTTTCTTTCTCTTTCTGAACTACAGAATGAAAAACTAGGAACAATCCTGTACTCATGGAAGAATGACTGGATAACGTATTTTTTCTCTTCTCTTGATAATTTCTCTGCAGTTTCATGCTTTCAGATAATCAAGCAACAGTCAAATAACAGTGCATGAAGCAGTAATATGCAACAGCTATCAGCCACAAAAAAAAAATGTTCCTGGAAATCACTGGAATTTAGCAGAAATATATCACATCCTCAGTTCCTGTTATTCAATCTGACTGTCATAATGAAAAGCTAAAATCCTCATTCTTTGAATGAAACAAATTTCATTGAAAACCACTCAGGTTTCCAAACTTGCATGGTGACTCATGTGTTTGGTCCTCAATGTATTTTAGTAAGAGCAGAAAGGAAGAAGTCTTTCTAAGCTCTGCAAATATCTGATTTTCCCGTTTCCCTTTACTCACTCTTTTTGTCTTCCATTTTTGTCTTCATTCCACAAGCCTTTGTCAGATCTACCCACGATGCCAAATATGTCAACAAAAAGCAGGAAATCAGAGCACCAAGTCTTCTGTTGTTTCTGAATGATTAAAGAATATTAACTTCTAATAAGACTTGGGACCCTAAAATGCCCAAACTGGCATTTTTTATCCACCTATAAGGATAGAACTCTAAGCATTGACACTGCAAAGATCATTTTCTAATTTTCATGCATCTCTGGTTTGATTTCACCAATGATAACAAGAACCAGAAGGCTATTTAAGAAATAGCTACCACAGGGAAATCCTCAAATGGTTCAAAGATTTTCTGTCTTGAAGTACTAATATCTAGCTGGCACTCAGAGGTAAACCTTTTGAGCTTTTGTGTCTTTATATCAAATTCCTTAATAGAAGAGGCATAATTAAAATGATTAATGAATATATATATAAAACAACTAAGATAAAAAATAGCCTTTTTTTTTTTTTTAATTTCACTGCAGATTAGCTTAGCTAATGTTTCCGTCTACTTAATTCTTACTAATATAGTTTCAAGTTATAGACCTCAACGTGGACTATGTATATCAAATAATAAACTAAACTAAAG
The DNA here is from genome assembly GCF_040182565.1 of Anser cygnoides. Lineage (NCBI taxonomy): Eukaryota > Metazoa > Chordata > Aves > Anseriformes > Anatidae > Anser > Anser cygnoides. The sequence continues at coordinate 98,501,651 of NC_089875.1, forward strand.
GACGTTCTGCCTTGTATCACTATCCAGTTTATAAAGTGTTTAATGATACCCAAATTCTTACTAGTGTAATACATATAATACAATCATGTCATATGGAGATAACCTAAATTATGTACCATTTACCTTAAAAGAATGTGGTTAAAATATTTATATTCAACATCATATTATCATAGCGAAGTATTTTTCAAAAGTAGCAGTCTGAATATAGACTTCATAGACTTCTTTAATACCTCATGTACTTTAATACCTCAAAAGGGGAGCAGAGGGGCAGGGACTGGCACTGATCTTTTCTCTCTGGTGACCAGTGACAGGACTTGAGAGAATGACATGAAGCTGTGACAGGGGATGTTCAGGCCTGATGTTAGGAAAAGTTTCTTCACTGACAGGGTGGTCAAGCACTGGAACAAGCTCCCAGGGGCAGTGGTCATGGCACCAAGCTCAAGAAGCAAAACTCTCAGACATAGGGTCTGATTTCTGAATGGCCCTGTGTGGAGCCAGGAGTTGGATTCAATGATTCTGGTGGATCCCTTCCAACTCAGGATATTCTATGATTCTGTTATTCTATTTTTCATTCTAATATTGGGAAAAGTGATTTTAGTTTTCAATTACAATTACATAAAGTAGGCACCCACAGATTATGGTAATATGAAAGGCAATAAGTTTTGATATTTACAAAATCATTTTTACTGTTAGGTCACAGATGAATAGGTAAATTTCAGAAGGCTGCAAAAGCACAAACTGTGACTACTTAAACAGAACACTTGTAATGATTATTGCAGATTACTTTGTCTAGCGTCAGACCAAAGGAAAACATTGAAAATGCTGATTTATGATTTAGTCAATAAAGAATTAAAGTACAAGAATATCATTAATGTCAATAAACATGGTTTTACTGAAAAAAGGGTATGAGATAAAACCTGAATACTGTATTTTGCCAATAAGGTATTGGTTATGGTTTACATAAATGTGAAGGGGTTTTGTAAAGACTTAATAACCCATGGCATTACAATATTAAAGTAAGACTGAACAGTAATAACAGAACATACATTAAATGGATTAAAGCAGGTCCTTTGACAATTTCCACCAAATAATATTGAGGTTTTTCAGGAGTCAGTGCTAGGCAAAATGTTATCAAATGCTTTTGTGAGTAAGGCAAAGCTAAATATATATTTGTTGCCATTGCAAATTCAATGTATTTTAAAATAGTGTTGATAAAATAAAATTAGTAAAATGACAAATAGTGATGAATCTGTGTCCATAATCAACTATCTCAGTTTTTTTTTCTTTTTCAGTAATTGCAAGCCTTCAAACCAAATGCGTTTTCAAACAGTGAAAACTATACATCTAAGACCAGTGACTGCAGACTGTTGTGCGTTATGTGTTATGTATCCTGAACAACAATAACTGAAATAGGATACGACAGCCATAGTGGCCATGGAGGACAACAAATGCACCTGGTGTGACATAATGGCAAAAAGAAAGAAGCAGACAGGAAGGACATGGTCAGTTCCATGATTTAGCAGTATTGATCATCCTAGTAACAGAACACTAGCATTCTGTTGAAATTCAAAAATAGGTATAAAAATATTTTCACTGTAAGAGATAGCAAACATTGGAACAGGCTGTCAGGAGAGGCTGTGAAATCTCAGTCCTTCGTCTCAAGATCTTCAAGTCAAAACTTGGCTGGACAAGCCCTGATGAACCTGATCATCATTGTTGAAGATAGCCCTGTTTTGGGCAGGTGGTTGGATTAGATAACATATAGACAGTCTTTCAAACTAAATTATAATATAATTTGGGGTTATGTACTCATATATACTCATATATACTCATTCTTTATCTATTATAAATAAAAGGCTGAGAGGTGATCTGATTGTTATTTATCTTCACAGGCTAGAGAAATCCTGTTTACAAAGTGTGTCTTTAATCTGATATACAAAGATAAAAGGAATTCAAATGAGTGATAAGTGAGACTTTTTAAATTGTAAAGGTGATCAATAGTTGCAAAAAGCATCAAGGAAAATACTGGATCTCAAGTATCTTCATGTTCACTTCAATAGAAGTGAATTTTCTTGAATTCTATGTATGCCTCAATCAAATACCAGTTATTAGGCTTCAAAAAGGGATACCTGAATGCAATTGCTTAAATTATATTATCTCAAATCAGCAGGTCAGGTTAGGTGACCTAAGGGTCTCTTCTGTATTCAGAGTTTGCAGAAGCAAATATTTTTTTTTGAACAGTGTGAATCAATGAATAAAGATTACAGTAGTTTGGAACCCAACAATTAGCATATGGCATGCTATTGTTGGGATCTTTTACTGTAACACCAGGAAAAAAAAGAAAAAAAGAAGATCCTCTCTGCACAGAGGAAACAAAAACTTTATTTACAAAACAGACTTGTTTTTCTCTAATAGGTAGAGCCTGTTTCACTGTGTTCTTGGGAAGTGCATTTCAAAGCCTGCTGCTTTGAAACATGCTAAGAAACACATTCCGTACTGGTGGGCCAAATATAAACACCTTAGGGACTGTCATAAACAAACCTATCCAGACAGCCGCATTTTCATAACTTTTTATCATGTTACACCTCCTGTGCTCCTCTTCCCAATACTCTCTTCCAGACTCAAAATCACACAATGTTTTAACATGCATTCATGAGCATTTTCTCATGAATCATTGTGGCGTTTGTTTCCCTGCACATTTTTGAAAACAAAATTTTATTTGTACTTGTAGATGTCAAATAAGGGGCAAAAGATAAAGTAACTGATTCAATATCCTTGGGAAACATTTGAACTTTTACTTGTTTGGCACATCTTGAATTTTTTTCAGTAGGAAACAGCATTTTTGTTTGTAAACAGATAATATTTACATGTCTTCTGAAGAAGTGTAACATAATTTTATCATGCTGCAGTAGCAAAACATGCGCTTTCTGAGAGTATAATCTTTTCATGCATTTAGAGTTATCTCTGTGAAATGCTATTATAAATAATGAAGTTACTATTTTTGCCCTTCTTAGGGACTGGCACCAATTAATTTGACTAGTAACCTCTTCCAAAAAAGGGAATTAAACTTATGTCAATGTTTTCTAAAGTGTGATTATTAACCTCTGTACTAATTCAACTGGCAAACCAACAGAGTATATGCTGTACTTCAAATATTAATTTTCTTTGAACTTTTTTTAACCAAGTGCTGCCTTTGGGGCTGCATTTAAAGTTATAAGGATTGGGTTCAGCTATTTTAATTAAGAATACTCAATTAACCCAAACAAAGCTGACTCTGAAGCCTAATATTTCCAAAACTGGTAGATGATTACCAAGTAAATAACTATTGAATGTAGAATAATTGTTTTTTTCCCCTTGAAATCTTAAGTACAAAAATAAAAAAATAAATCTTTACTTATTTCCTTATTAAGCAATCAGGCAATTAAGACACTATTTAGCTGCTGGAGTGACATTTGGTAATTAAAAGTAATGATACTGTAATGTTGTGGATGTGGGAATCACGAGTATTCTATTAAATTTTTCTGAAAATTCTATCATTTTAAGATGAGGTATTACACTGCAGCTTTGTTTGTAAGATCTTAAATCTCTTACAGCTTTTGTACTAATACAAGGTCAGACAGTTTATTTACCGCTGCACATTGGCTCACAAGACTACATTTCCTAGACCACTGTGTTCTGGGCTAAGTACTGTGCCTTTCAGCACAGCCAGTCTGTTTGTGTGCCCTTCAACACTCATGGCCCATCGAGCTCCTTTCCTTTTTTTCCTCTTCCTCTTCCTCTTCCTCTTCCTTTTCCTGCCTCAGAGACCCAACTGCAAGAATCCTAAATCCAATCCCTGGCTCTCCTCTCATAAATCTGAGTCTCTTTTCACCTGTTTCCAAATCCCATGTGACTCTCAGGTTTTAGTGTACACGCATGCATGTGCCTGTTCTGGTAAAATGCTAGAGGAATTTGACCTGCCTCAGTAGGAAAGTTAAACCTGGCCAACAGAAAACTTATTGGGAATGGTTTTTGTATAGGAAGAACAGGTTAGGTAGACAGTAGGAATGAGACATCGTGCTAGGATTCATCCTGAGACAATGAATCTTCTTCCTCAAGTACTTCTCGACAGAGCTTGAAAGCTTTGTTTGTGAAACACTTTCATGCAGAGATGCACATCTCCTCAGAAGAACATAACCCCACAGGAGGCAGGAAGACTACAAGGAAAGGAAGAAAGAGCATAAGCAGAGTTTTCCTCCTTTCAGAAGTCATGTTTTCACAGTCATAATTTCACAGATTCCCATTTTTCTGCCTTGAGCTTTAACTTTCCAGCAGTCCACACAGAGTGCAGCTGGTGACACACAGCTGTAGTGGGGTGAAAAATTAACTGATGATTTGAAAAAGTCCTGTGGGCTAATTCTTGTGTGGAGAGAGCTGAATAGTGAACTGATTAAGGGTATGAGATTAATTATAACAAAGAGCCACTAACCTATGAATATATTGGAGTGTGTATTCGTGTCTGAAGCTTGGAGTATATGGCAGTGGAGTAAAAGGAACCCTAATAAATAGGAAAGAAATGAAATCACTTTTAATTTTTCCCTCAGCAAAAAGGTAGATTTCACAGGCAAAATATCTATTTAAAATTCCACTGTCCCCAAGGGACTTCTTGCATTCCATTTTCATTATTTTTCCTTATTAATCAATTAGATTGAGAGATTTAATGCCACTCAAAGTTCAGACCTCAGTGTTGCCTTAATATGAAGTCTTCACTGCCACAGCTGGATCACTTAAAAAAAAAAAAAAAAAAAAAAGTATACATTTGATTTTCTCTGAGGCTTTTCTCGGAGGAAGGACTACTCTAGCTTTTCAGAACTGAGACAAACCCCAAAAGCTTAATTGGTCTCTATAGGGAAACTGATGTTTAGGATGCAAAAAGACACCAACTACAGAAATAGAAAAAAGAATATGACAGTGCTGGGCTATTAGCTGAGTAACGCGTGCCAGTGTGAGCCAGTATGGACCCTAATTGCCTTGATATAAATCCTTTCCCAAGGCAGTAAGAGTTATAATGAGAAAGTACTGTGTAGGACTCAGATTTTTTTCTTAATTTTTGTAAATTTATTTATTTTTTTTCTAGACAGCTGTCTGCAAAATAAATCCCATTTTCTCTCCTTCAAAGCACTGATTTATTGACTCTGTTTGGACTGATATGCATTTTCTTGCACTCTACACAGTACTTTAAAAATAGTCATGAGGGCTTTCTCTTCAATAGGCCTCTTGCTCTGAAGAGATTCAAAAGGGACCTTATTAGTTCTACTGTACTGAAAAGACTATAAGATTTTTCTTGACAAGTAATCTTATACCAATGGAATTATACCTTTAAAATAATAGTTTATTAAAAGTTCCACCTAATTTTCTATAAGATCTTGTAAAACTTTGTGCAGCTGCAAAAATTGGTCAGAAGAAAGTATTTAGTTAGACTGACCCTGTTCTATGCTTTGAAAATCATGTCCTTCCCTATACTGGGAATTAATCTTCCTGAAATCTGTATGCTGCTGAAAAGAATAGAGTATATTTAGCTGCCTTTTTTCTTGAAGGAAAAAGAAAAAAAAAAAAAAAAGGAACATCTTCAGTAAAAACAGGTCAAAAAGAGGTTGGGAGTTACAGCTTTGGGAGGTACTTTATGCTAATTTAGACATTAACCTGGAATTTTGTTCTTACATTTCACTAAAGTGCTCTTTAATTTCTCAGTAATATAAAGCTATCCAGAGAGAGAACAATCTTCTCTTCTCTGCTAAAGCTGTTGTCTTACAGGAAACAGAGGGCTGGTGTTAGACTTTTGGAATTATTGCTCAAATGCATGAAATAAAGTACAGAGTAAACAGTTCACCTTGTACTATATGTATTTTTAACTCTGCCAGAAGAAATTGCTGTACACTTTGAAATCTCTGTCTTTGCACATTTCAGCTATCTGCCAGGTGCTGATAGCAAGAATCAAAGATTTCTGGTAACTGAAGTTGAACCCTATAAACTGGAGTCTGAAATCAGGTTTGAAATAAAAATCAAGTAGCAAATGTGGGTTTAACTAAATTTCATTATGCTTCATTAAGTTTTTCCCTTCTATAATTTTTCATAGATCACTCCTCAATAAAACATAAGTCTTAAATCCATGAGACACTGGGGTACAATTAGCTCTCTTAAAAGGAGAAAGTAGAATACAGAAGATATTACCATTGGGCCTAGAAGATTGTATTGATCTATCTAATACTTTGGCCACTCCAAATATCTTACAGTGGTGTCATCAAACTTGAAATTTTAAAGTGTGATTGCTTATGCCAAAGTTTCATTTCCCCTATTATATTACAGTCATAAGCAATCATACTGAAAATATGCTTGAAAATCTCTGTTATTATGCAATTCATACTCCACTGCACTAAAGTACATACAAATATCCCTTTTCTTCTGCTTAGGTAAAAAAGATTCGTAATAAAGTATTAATTGCCTCCTAAGTTATCTCTTCTGCCACATGTAATTTAATTTTTTTAAATTGTAAACAAAGAACTTGCTCTTGCTGTAGTTTCAGGTTTGCTGAAAAAAAAATTTATAGGTCATTATTGATTGCTCTTATGACTGTACAAACATGTTGACAGTTTAAAGCACAATACAACCCACTCCCAGCTCCTTTGGTATTTGTAACAGCAGCAGTCAGAACTCAGGTGCTAATGAATTCTTACACTATATTAATGTAGAATATTTAAGCATGTTAGGATGGGAAGATAGCGGGTGGGTCGAGGGAGGCTTCCTCAGCTAAAGGAAGAGTCCTAAAAGCACGTACTTTTCAGTGAGTTAAAACTGACTTACATCAAGTAATTCCATGAAACTGAGATTCTTCCTCACATTGCCCGTTTTTGCTTAGCCATATTCAAGATATAACTTTCAAGTCTTTAGCTCAAGATTTATTGAACAGAATACATTACTAATGCATCACAAGAGCTGTCCCAGTAGGACAGTTTGGCAAGAACAAATGCTGTGTACATTTTTAAAAATTTCTTCCCTTCATATTAAAATGTTGCAGCACTCTGAAGAAATTAAATGGATTAGATGACCATGTTAGATCCCAACCCTAAATTTCTATGTTTATTAGAGCTATTTATGTAAGCATATTTAGGTTGCCCATTGATAATTTGTTATCATTTAGTAAATAGTTTACCAAAAAAAGCAAATTAAATAATGCATTGGTCAATTATCTGTTCAGATGTCAATTGATATCAATCAGGGAGTGACATCTATCTTGAATGTTATTTATTTATTTTTTGTTTAAAATTTAAAGTATTGCTGCTGAAATATATTAGTATATAGTGCTTGTTCACCAATAACGTTTTGCCTCATCTTGGAATCATTAGTCTACCACAGGCTTTCTTAATAACTCTAAGTAAAGATCAATAAAAAATTGTCTCATTAATTGCCATTAACTAAGTCAAGAGCAAGAAGGGCAGTGCAAGACCAAATCAAATATCTATTTAATCTTTTTTTAAATCTGTATCTGACAATGGCACATGGTGGATGTTTATGGAAGAGAAGAATATGGTAATATAGTGATATTCCCTAGCATATCATACCTGCACTATCATTTAGTGTTTAGCTTTCTGATATATTCTCAGCTCTATGGGAGCATTCCTTTAAAAAAAAATATTCCCTCAAACCTTAACTAATAGGGAAAAGCATGTTCCTAATTAAGACGTGGAACCATGCAGTATTTGCACATAGGAGTTCTGAGTCTATGCGTCCTTCAAAGGTCTCTTTCTTATGCTGGTGATCTTTTGGATAGACCGGAACAGGAAACAATAAATCCCACACAGGTATCCATAGTCCAGATGTATTTTTGATACCCAATACAAACTTGATATTGTCACCTAGAAATAAACTACATGTTCAAAAATGACACAATTCATACTTCATATCTCTGAGTAATACAGTATCATAACTGTGAAAGTGAACAACTCAGCATCAATTTACTTTTATATTACTGATGAAAATGAAAATTATACCATACCGTACCAAACCATGCCATACCATACCATGCATTTTCCTAAAGATTTTGACCTAGCTGTGCAAAATATATTTTCCTGTGAAATTTCTGACTGTAGTTCTTCTTACCATTCCAGTTAATGTCCACGTATTATTACTGATTTGAAAGGAACTTAGGTTGTTTCTTTTCAGCTACATTGGTGGGGTTTTGTTTTGTTTTGTTTTGGTCTGGTTTTCTGTCACTCTCATTTACCTCATATTCTTTCTCGGGAAGTAATATTTCCCTGATATAATAATAGTAATATGTATAGTAATATTTCCCTTTTTTCAAAATCATGATACAACATCCTAGAATTGTGCTTATGATCAAATGATCAAAGCTTTCTCATCTTGCTGCTTAGGTTGGTATAATGAAAACTTGTTTGTATGGGGACGCTTAGGAAAATTAAGACAAGTAGCTAACAATATAGACTACTGTGCATTAGTTAAAGGACATTAAACAATGTGAACAATCTCAGTCAGAATGTTAACTTCAGGCTGTTCGATTTCAAACTGGCTTGAATGGCAAATCCAGTTTAATTTGTCCCCTAGTGTCATTCCTCTGTCTGCCTGCTCCTGCCTCTGCTCAGTGCTGCCCCATCGATTGTTAGTTTTTGTAAGTTCATACTGTAAGTTCACACTCTCCAGGCAGAGGCATCTGTCTTCTAGTTGTGAGAACTGAACCTCACATTCAAGTACACTCTTACTGGCAGTAGTTAGGCCAGAGGGGGTGAGAGACATGAAGAGACAATGGTTCCTTTTCCTCTCAGGAAAGATATCTTCCTAAGAGGTGAGTGCTGAATGCTGCCTTAGAGGCAGGATGTAAAGCCAAGGCCTCTTCATCTGTTTTCTGCTGTGTTCCAGGAACATGGGTTTTCTACCTTAATGGGAAATAAGCACAAAGAAGATACTTGCTTCCATCACTAGTTTTTCTTCCTCATAGGAAAAGCCCAGGGAAAAAAAAACAAAACAAAAAAAAAAAAAAAAAAAAAAAAAAAAAAAAACACCTGAATCTGGCTAACTTACCAGAATCAAAAAAGTCCAACAATACCACTTTACTTGGAAACCACTGTGTACTGCATTAGTTTTATCTGCTAACATTAGCTTATTGTTTTTATACATTGCACATTGCAAAGTGCATCTTCTGGTATAAAGACAAAGGCACAGCCAAGCTGCAGATGCTCTTATTAAACGTTGCGTACATTACAGTATTCCTGCTAGCTTAATGATAGCCTAAACAGTTAATTTAACAGTTAATTACTGGGAGGATCATAGAGAGAAAACAGTAATTCTTAAAAATATACTAAGTCTAGTGCATAAAAGTGTATTGAAAAGACCAGAAAAGGTTAATGATAAGAGAAAATGAACAGATACACGATAATATTAGTGTTAGGTTTTACAGAGCAGAAACATTGTCTGAAAGCAGGCAAAGGAAACACTCAAGGGAAAAAATATTGTTTTAATATGAGAACAAGAAGCAGAGAAGAGAAACTTAAAGGCAATTCAAGCTTATAAGCTAACTGAATTTAGCAGAAAGTAAGGAAGAAATAATATCTATTTCAGTTGCCTGCAACAGAAGCTGGTTATAAAATGGAAAATGACACTGTCAAAAGTGATCGTTTCAAAAATCAGAGAGAGCTGAAATAAGTTGAAGTTCCAGATTATAGCACGAGAAGTTCAGATATCAACTTAAAAACTTCTGTCATATTTTCTTTCTGTGGTGTTTCAAACACCATTTAAAAAATAGGCATGGGAGCTAAGTTTACTAAAACATGTCTGTAAAAGATCCAGAGGTCATTAAAATCCTAACATTTCTGATGCTGTTTGTAGAATAATTGTGGGAAAGATATTTGCATATTAGTAATGATAGCTTACTTGAGGTGAATATTATGGCAAGTACTTTTAAATAGCATTAATGTGCTCTCTCAAACCCATAGCCACCTGAATTGGGTTTATTGTTCACCACAATGAAAACACAAATAAACTTTGCTTCAGACAAATAATGTAACAACTATTTAATTTAATCTGTTTACATACATGCCTATATATGTTTATTTTACTCTGTTTTTAAAATTCTGCCACATTCAAAGTTAAAGATCACCTGACATTTATTACCACTGAAAAAATACTCTTGTGCTGTGACTTTTATCTATTTCAGCTTAGAGGCATATACATGCATACAGTTGTGAATACAAAACCACATAGCAAGCCTTAAAAAATGTTTTGAATAGAAGGCTCTTTGTAGTTTACCAGTGGTTGGCTTACTTTCCTTTAAAACCCTTAAAACTTTGAAGATAATGTTGTTACTTTGAAAACTTTACAGTGCTCTGCTCATATGTCGACCCATTTGAAAATACCTTGTCAGAGTCTTGGGAGACAACGTCTGAATGGTGCAGGTCTGTGAATGGGACTGGCTGCATTAAATTTCTTATGCTGTGTGGATCCTTTCCTCTTGATGCAATATTTTCTCTTTAAATATCAGTTCGTAATTGATGTCTCAGATGTCTCTGATGTCTCTGATGTCTAACCTCTTGCCCTTGGCTGGACTTGATAAGCAGATGATTCAAACAGCTCATAAAATTCTTGCTGGGTCATTGAAAAAAATGACCAGACTGCTGAATTCCCTGGTGCAGTGCCATGTGGCATCACTGACTGCTTAGAAAGGGATCTGATTTCGTGGGTGTCCATAGCTTTCAAAGATGGATATGCAATCTGGCTTGCTCTGTTCTTTATTCTTTTGGCATAATTGTATGCACTTCACTATTAGTCTCTTTACTGAATGTGTTGAACTGACGACAGATCTTGAACAGACCAACCAGAGCAGAACAGATCATGGGCAGCCAGATCCAGAGTAGAGAGTTCCTTTGCTTGGGCCTGACAATCCTGTTTAGAAATGTGTAAACCTGCTAAGAATCAGTCATGGAATAGCTTGCACTGACAAACAGTCATGGGGCCTCAGAGACGCCTCAGAGAGATGATTGGATTAATGTTTTGACTCTGAACTTTTCTGTAGCCTCAAAGTAAGTCACTTCATTCCTATCACAGTTTCTCTACCTGTAATAATGAGGGAGGTTAGGGACTGTAGGAGGTTAGGGAGCTTCAGGCTTCCATGACTTGCAGCTCTAGGACAGTAAGCGGTGCAAAACCAGAGACCTTGCTGACAGATCAATACCATCAAAAACATCAATACCTTGTCTTGGATCCAGGTGTGACTCCCTGCTCTGCCAGTTGAAGCCTGAAGCTCTCTACCCTGGCACCAGAGATCTGGGCTGGCCTTCCCATACCTGGTGCAGTCCACATAGGAACTGGTCTAGATCTGCAAACACTCAGAGTGGCAGGCACACAACAATCACTGATTAAAATTTCATACTTCTCAATCTCCTGACAGATGATAACTACCATGAAATAAGTAAGATGCACATTTTATTTGGTAGCTGATAAGCTTTGGGTGTTTGCTTCATTTGAAAAGTATTCTATTTCAGTGTTGTCTAGCAAAGCGTGGGATTTGGGTTTTAAAAGACAAGTTTGGGATAAGCTTGGAAAAGTCTGGTTTCAATACAGTTTTTAATTAAAAATTAAATGCCAAGTTTTGTATTTTGGCCACTGGTATCTAATTAGTTTTTTTCTTCTCCTTACTATGTGAAATTTTTGAGTTCACAATAAAAACAAACAAACAAACAAAAAAAACCCACCTAGACAGATTCAACATTTACCCTCTTCTGTTTTCTTAAACTGAACTTCCTTAAACTGCAGGTAGTCTGAGGTTCTTTGCTTAAAGTAGAATTAGACAGATGCAGGTATTGAAACTGTTCTCTAAGGCTAATTTGCAGACTATTCGCTTCCTCAATCTTTATAAGAGCTCTTGAACTTTAAATGGCATTCTTTTTCCTTAGTTGTTGTGGAAAAGAAGAGAAAGGAGACTGAGCTTTGGTGTTATTTGGTATTTTGGTAACTGTTTTCTGAACTTGGCAGTCAGCAAGTGACACTCATCTGTTATTTAAAATAAATGTTCTTTTGATAAATGGCATCAGCCTAACACTGGAGAGAGCTCTAGTTGATGAAGTGGTACTATAGACTTCTACCTCAGTTTAGGTTAATGAACAGGAAAATCTCTAAAATCTATACTTTTAAAAATGTAAGTGATAGCTCTGTCCAGCTTTTTCTTTGGCAGATTTCCAATTTTCATACAATTTAACACTGAAGCTGACCTCCAGCGTATGGCTGTGGGTCAGGTAGATGAATTTCAACAGAAATCAAAACTAAAAGGACTCATCTGGGGAGGTGATTGGTTTGGGTTAGGTTTTCATATTTAATGGTACAGAATCATAAATATTCTTAGCACAAATAAAAGCACATAAAAATAACACCAATCTGTTTATCTTACATTATTTATTCTTAAAGAGAAATGATGTAGGTATTCAATCTGGTGTTATTTAAAAGGAATAATTTGTATTTAGTTTCCTAATTAATTTTCATGTCCTGACAATCTAACTTCTAGAAACATAATCCTGAGATATTTAATAACAAAGAAACAATTAGGTTTCTGTCTCAAACATCTAGACATTATTAGAGTTGATTATCAACATTTTCTTTAATTTACATAAATATTTCTCAGATAACTAGATTTTCTAGTGAACTGTGCAACCAGTAAATAATGTGATGTGAAATTCTCCTAAAATGTATAGTCCGTTTTATTAAATAGACTCTTTCAGCCTACAGCTCTGCCCATGAAAATTCACTGCTGTAATTCATATATGTCAATCATGGGTACAAGTGGGAAAAATGAAATGCACAAGAAGGGTCCATGTCAAGTTTCTCTAAATATTTCTGTAAAGTCTGTGCTAGGCTGCCTAGAAATAAATAGGCTATTCAAATACTCCAGATTGCAATACATTTTAACATATTCTGCAGAAAATGAAAGTGTTTCAACTGAGTAGGAATCATCACAAATTTATTACTACAACCTCTAAATGGATCTTGTGAGATCTTTTTTTGTTGTTGTTGCTGTTGTATTGTGGGTAAATATATGTTATAAAACATGAAATTACTACAACTAATTTATTTCATGCTCCCTTTGCTTCTGGCTGATTAGTGCAAATCGGATTTCATGCTAGCCAACTCGAACAGTTAGTTCACTGTTAGGATCTTGGTGACAAAGATTATGGACTATGCAATACATTATTTTTTTCTGTTATTTTTACTATTTTTAAAATATTCATTTTTCTTAGTCTCAAATACAGAATGAGTTTTCAAAGAACGTTAGGGCACAGAGTCTATGTCTGTGGGCTGTAGCAGATGAGAGAACTTTAAAATAAAACAAAAAAACAACAAAGGCAATTTTTCTGTTCTTATTAATTCTTTATTCTGTAGATACCATGAAGTTATCCATACAGGTTGTAATACTCTTGTGCAATATGCACAAAAATGCATAGCAATTTGTCTGGTATTTTGGGCAGGAAGAATATGGGGTGATTTGGGCTTATTTGGGATTTTAGCTTTTATTTAAAGCCTTTGTGTTAAAGATATGAACCAAAATTGTGGATGCTTTCTCATAAGCTTTGAATGATTAGAAAGAAAAAAAAGAAAGAAAAAAAATGAAAATTTTAGCCAGAAAAAAAATCTTTGCTAAGGTCTATTTTGTTCTATGTACAAGTATTTCATAGACTATCTACCTACCTGCCAAAAGGCTTTTCCAGTGTCTTTTCCAGGAAAATAAATCTAGAAAAATATGCTAATGTGTTTTCCTAAATATTACATATCTCCCACAACTTCCAAATAATAGTATCTTAAAATGCAGAATGTTAAAATAAATGTGAACCAATTCAGGCAAGCACTTAAATAAATATTTAAAATTAAATGTGCCTACAATATATATTTTTTTCATGTTAGATGTCATCTATTTGTTGGGTTTACTGATATCTGAATTTTTTAATGCCTTGTTTTTCATTAAAGAATACCAGAAAGCTTTAGAAGCACTAACTAAAATTTCAGACAGAATAATCCTGCTAAGAATTGTATGTTAGAAATGGAAAAATAGCATTGTTTAAGGTAAAGGACTTGCCCCAATTCACATTACATTTTAGTGGCAAGGGAAGGAACAATTCCTGGGAACTGTCATTCCTATTCAACATTTTCTATATATAATATCTGAATACATGTCAAAATGTGATATCACACTTTTTTGTGCTTTATATGCACATGGGTGACCTCTTGCATAAGTTAACCTACCCTTAGAAGATGTAATGATTACCTACAAAGTCTTAAGCATAAATGGGTGGTTCATTTTCACCTGTTCTGTTGAACCATATCTCTCTGTAAGTTTCTCTTCATTTTCCCTAGAAGTGAAACATTTTTTGTTGTCCCTGATGAAAGCTACTTCGGCAAGTCTTTTCAGTCTCTATGTTTGTATGTGTGCTTCTTTTTAATTTCTGCTTTCTGTGTTTTAATTACTTAGGATGAAATCAATCTTGACTTTCTTTAAAGCCACCATTAAGAGTTCTTTTAATTTTTATTGTGTGCATCTGCACCATAATATCATGAAACAATATATTCACCTGCCTCCTCAGTGAATCTGAGTCAATGCATTATTACAAAACTGACTACGGTATTTGGAGTTTGGGAAGCACATCCTTAAACCTAGTGAATTTGGGAACTGACAAGAATTAAATATTTGAAACACAAAGAAGGTTGCAAAGCTTCACTTTCAGTCATTACTTTACCAATTACTTATTGATCCTGGTCTCTGTTGGATTTGTTGTATACTAATTGCAGACAATAAAAAGGAAATATTTGCTTGACTGGGATATAGATTTACTGAAAGGACTCCAGAGATTTTAGATTCTTCTCTCTTCTTTTCTCTCATTTATTCCTCTCAGTTTGGTGTGGCAACATGAAGTATATAAAGCTGTTGTGGTTAAATGTTTCCTCGGCTCTGCCCAGTTGTGTTGGAACTGGTCCAGGTAGGTAGTTGTCCAGAAGTCAATCAAATAGTAAAATCTGTTAGTTGAGATTTCATGTAATATGCCCATATTTCTAATCTTGTTCAATAGCTGGAGACTATTTCTCCAGCTATGATTCTCACTGATTAAACTGATGTTGTAAGAAGACAGCTTATGTGTCTCATCAGTTCCATCTGCCAGCATGTCACCTTTTCTCTTGCACTTGGATTATAAAGTCTTTGGGACAGAAGACGTTTTTTTCCTTGGGTTTCTGCCATACTTAATAGTGTGGCAGGCTGGTTCATTTTGAGGGTTCTTAACCCCCCCCACCCAGTAAATAAATAAAAAAATAAATAAACACAAAACAGAAGTTACCATGGTCTTGAGTATAGGAAGCTAATAAATTGCCCAGAGAAGCTGTGGATGCTGCATCCCTGGAATTGTTCAAGGCCAGGTTGGGTGGGGCTTCCACTGGTCTAGTGGAAGGTGTCCCTGACCAGGGCAGGGGGGTTGGAACTGGGTGATCTTTAAAGTTTCTTCCGACACAAACCATTCTGTGATTCTATGATTCCAAGAAATTTTGTATAATGTCCTTGTGTAGGTTCTTATTTCATAGTTAGTTCTGCAAATCAAGTGATGGGGGGTTAACATGACAAAATGGCAAGAACTTTATATACTTCATTCTATAATGAATACTTTGCATTTGGAATTAGAATGCTCAACACAACAGGAATTATCTCTTACTATGACAGTCAACAAACAAATTGTGAAAAGGTATAGTATAGCTCAGGCATGCATGACTGAAAAGCAGATTTACAATGCTCTATTAGTCACTTAGAGTCCCTACATGTACAATGAAGAGAATAGGATTCACAACCCCATAATCTGTATGTAGAAACACGACTGCTTTTATAAAATGACTATGTAATTTTAAATGCAGAAATCCACTGTTGCCCCTTTTTTAACTGCTGTGGGCTGATGGGATAATTAGTAGGTCACAGAGTCAGTCATAAAGCAACAGAACCCTGGTATCTTACTTTGTAGGAAATTACATGAACTTCTAATTTAGTAAGAATAAAAGAATGTGGCCACCAAGGGAATGAGAACCTTTCTGAATGAAAATTACAATGAATACTGTGCATTGTGCTTCAAGCAGCTCAGGTCTGTTGCTGTTTGTTACATATGCTTGGAACACACCTAGTAGATTGTATCTTGAGGAGAGGCATTTCAAGTTTGAGAACAGGCAACCTGTTTTTTGCATCTTGAAAGGTCTTGATGGTACCTTTATATGTGGATAGCACTATTATTTTTTCACCAGACCAAGGAATTGTATCAGTGGTGTCAGTGAATTAGTGAACGGGACATGCATTTTGTATGAAGTTCCATGGTTCTTGTCTATAGTTGCATATCTGGCCAGGATCTAACTTAGGAAGGAAAACAAACTGTGTAGAGGCAGCTTCTTCATGTTTCACTATGTTGTGAGCTGCGAGAGACAAGGATTCATGTTGCACTATGAGCTGCTTCTCCATGAAGCATCAGAACAGACGTGCTGTGGATAGGTTTTATGGATTTCAGAACTTGGAACCCAATATAGTCAGATTTCAGGAACTCAGTTGCTATTTTTGGTCAATACCATGGTGCTTCTGTATTCTCTAGGTTCTAAGAATGTTTCATAGAACCTTGAATCAAAAAGAGCCAAATATTTCTGTAGTATGCATAGCAGCACCACACAGAAAGTATGTCAACATACAGCATGTAGGAGTACAACAAATTTCCATTATAAATTTGTTATTTCAAGAATATCAAAAATTCTGAAATATGATAGGTAAAATCTCTAATTTTAAAAACAGCCAAAGCATTTTTTGTGTGTACTCAGTAGTCCAGTCAAACCGAACTTACACTTTTACATTAGTATAACTGGTACAACAGTCTGTTATATGGAATCTTTCATTATTACCTCATTCATAGCATGTTAGAAATTTATGCATGAATTTTTCATTAGCTGCTCATACAAGAGATAATGATTTTTTCTGGTTTTGATGTTAACCTTCACCAATTATTTTTATTACCATTTAGATTTAGAGAGAAATGTTGAATGCAAAATAAAAGCAAAAATCTAATTGAAATTATGATAGATTCAAGAAACTATTGCCTCATACATAGAGAAAGATATGACACATGCACGGTGAATCTGATTTATGATAGATGCATTTGGCAGCCCACCTTCTGTTAAGATTGATTTGATACATCTGCAAAAAGAAGTACAAATGAAAAGTAACTATATAAACATTAAAGTTACCTAAGGCAAACTTTTAATATCAAAAGGTAATTCATACATACATCTAATCAGAAGTTTTACATAGTGTCTGTACCAATATACAGGATATACCATGCTCGTTTTATCCATGTTTAGATTAACACACATGAAAAAGTAAGAAGGCAACATTTATTTTTGAAGTTATGAGGAAATCCAGGTATGACGATTTGTAGTGACCAACGCTAACAGTTGCAAATCAGCAATCCTTTTCCCCTGGCATTTGTGGTTAGAAAGACTGCTCAGGCAAATACATAACATAATGTCTTTGTAGTGAAGGCATTGGGGATTTACATTTTAAAAACACCGCATTCCAGTTGCACTTAGGATTTATCCTACTCTCAGTAAAATCTCAGTCACATCAAAACTGGGATGAACTTAGTGAGGCAGGCTGAAGCACTAAAGGCTGGATTCTATAGAGACATCCCAGAAAAGACTCAAGAAGACTTATTTCTGGATTTTTCTCTTTTACACCATCTCCTCCTTATGAACCTTGTGATTCATTTCTGGACTGCCATACTGTTGCAGCAGAAGAAATGAGGTTTCATCCTTTCAACTTATTCTAGACCCTAGTAATTAAAGTGCTTTTCGGATCAGAGAAGTTTTCCATTTAGATTTAGGTTGAGATGAACCCATGTTGCTGCTCTTAAAAACAAACAGTCATTCCCAGACATGTCCTAAAAAAAAAAAAAAAAAAAAAAAAAGAGAGAGAGAGACAGACAGACAGACAGAGACAGACAAAAAGACAAAACAATGAACCAATTCTTTCAAAGGAATGATATGAAAAGAAGGAAAAGTGTTATATGGAGTTGTTGTTTGCCTGATTCCTGATTTGCACCGACATTCCAGTATTTTGGTTTCTTACTTAGAAATACCAAAGTGCTTTCTTTGATCTAACTCTAGTGTAAATAACAAACTTGTTGAAAATTGTTGGCATGTAACCACATACATTCCTGGAAAATCTAAAGCTGTTGAAGAGGAAAACTGCATAAATTCCTTGTGTCCCTTGAAAAATCCATACTATATTCATGACATGGGAATTTTTATTATTATTTTTTTATTATTTTTGTTATTTTTATCTTAAAAATCAAGTATGTCATTTCTAATTTAAACATAGATTTATTTAAAATAAAGATTAAAATGTGTCAGAAAATTTTAGTCATTTGCAGAGAACAGTGAAATGTTGCGTACACTTCTGCCATTTGGACAGCTTATTAACATGGGGCTCACATAAAATTAAGAGTGTAAATAGTTCTTCACTCCACCCGTTTCCCAAGATACCCAATGATAAGCAAACTTATCTGACAGCTAGTAAGTGAGTTAGCTCTGCCTGCTGTGAGCCCAGGCTAAGCCTTCCCCAGGAGTAACCATGTTAGCTTTTGTTTAGCATGACTGATAATGGTCATTACGTTAGCTTCTGGAGCACATCTGGCTCATCATGAAGGCAGAGCAAAGAGTGACAGAGTGAGAGCCTTGCCTTGAGACAGGTTTGTCATGAGACTACAGCTTTAATGATGATATTACAATGTAAGATGTCTTCTCATCTTCTTAACATTTTATGTTATAATAACCCATGAAATGACAAAAATTCATGATTCATATAAATTAGATTAGTTCAAAATACGTTTTAGTGAGTTGTGATTGACACAAGAGAACAGCAGTTAATCAGGGTGGGGCAATAACCGTTTTGTGGTGACTGACCTGAAAATCTGCCTTCAAGAGATAGCATTACAATTATCATCTGAACTCAGTGTCTCTTTTCATAGAGACAAAGCGCATTATCTTAACAATTTCTTTTAATTTCTGTTTCACAGAGAATACAGTAAAGCAATGACAAATTAGCTTTCATCTTTCACAGAAATCAAGACAAGGAAAACAATCCTTATCAATTTGACAATGTCTCCATTAATAACCTGTTTTCTCCATTGCGAATTTTGTTTCACTTTACTAGTGCTTTCCAGCTCCAGAGACATCCAATACTGATTTTTTTTTCTATTGAGCTATTTGATGTCAGTTTATCTGAATTATTTGCTTTATATTATTTTATATTATTTTCTTTATATTATTTATTTGCTTTATAATATTTATATTATTTTGCACATATTCTTCCAAAAGACAAGGATGTTATTGATGTGTTTTAACATTACTACAGCATGAAAGAAATACACTGTACTCTATACCAACAAAAACAGACGGCCTGAGTTACTGACATAATACATAATGCTTATTTCGTTTCCTGCTGTGAACATTAACATTTTGCTACATTCTAGCCCATTTTGCCATCTAGTTGAAAATCAATGAAGAGGGGAAAGGCAAGTTCTATTTATAGAGAACCCCGACACTTTTTATGAGAACCAAATTTAGCTCAGTCCCTGTGATGTCCTATAAAGGGCAAGGCAATATCTAGATTTTAAGAACAGAATGTTCTTACTTCTGTTGGCACATGTCTGTCTGGTCTTGAAGTACAAGTTAGTGAGACTGTGTTTCTGTAAACTAAAAGTGTGTGTTATCAATGTGTATGTCATGCATTGGATGATGGTCTTTCATCTGCAACAATTATGAGTACTCTATAAACATTTCGTGACTGTATAATCTCCAAACAAGAAAACAGTTCTTAGCTCTTATCACAATAATATTATTCAGCTTAATATTTTGTGATATCAGGATGTCTCTGACAAAAGAAAAAAAACGCAAGTCTTGTTAAGGTCCAGGAAGGCCAGTTGTAATGACTGTCAGTTGAAGTCATAAAGATGTTAACACCACAATTTACAATTCCAGCAAACATAATATTTCAGTCTATGTATTCAATTAAATATATACTGAAATGCCAGATTAAAAATAACTGAAAAAAAAAAATATCTGGTTGATGTTTCAATAAGGACCAGTCTAGTCTATTGTCTGAATGTTCTGACAATAAAAAATATATAATGCCTGTTACACTTATTCATAGGAGCCCTGAAAAGGCTCTCCTCCTGCAGCATTACTCACGGGAGGTAGAAATAAGTGTTCTCCAACTCCATGAGCAAAATTTCTTCAGCCTTTGGCAAGTAAGTCAGTCAGAAAGCCAGTTCCGCCATCCATCTCTGGTCTTTCCTGCTGGCCCATTAGAACAAGAAGGGACAAGCAGCAGGGTCAGCAGGGTCAGAAGTAATATGTTGGCTCTGATTGGTGGTGCTCAGGGACTATCATGCCCAGGTAGCAAACCATGTAAATGGAAGGGATACAAGCGTTTCATGGAGGGAGGGATGATGTGAATCACAGAGCAGAGTTTGGTTGTGACCAGAGTGATGACTCCAATAAATTCTCTGAAGTGGAAGAAAAGGTTAATGACTGAAGACAGAGTGTGAGGAATGTTGAGAAGAGGTTTGGTATGGGCAAGTAACAGGAAGCTGCCACTCTTCCACACCTGCTCAAAGTAGAACATAGGCAATGACCAGCAGGTTCCTGTATCTTGTCCACCACTGCAAACATATGGTTAACTGCTTGATTATATGAATACAGTCCAGTAAACTCTGAAACCAGTTGAAATTCTTTTTTTAAATGTGTAATTCTGAAAGTCACTGCAGCTTGCACAAGTTCACTCTAAAACTGCACAAGCAGAACACAGTAACCTTTAATATTTGATAAATACGCAGAAAGATTAGACTTAGTCCCTATGCCGTAGTATCATGTGACAAAACTTATAAAACATTGCTGTCCTCAGAAAATAAAGCTGTCTGCACAGTGAAACTTGTGGGAAAAACTGAAGTTCCTTTTCATTTTAGCTATTTATCTAATAATTTCCATCAGAAGTGCTGATTTGTCATACTATGCTTCCATAGTCAATCAGAGGAAAACAGTGCAGTTTTCTACTTCTGCTGATTTTCTAGTTAACACAAGCAGAGCTATACTGATCTAACCTGGCATGCATCTACTGGCCCAAAGAAAGGTGGTATCTTTTTACAAAAATGCATGTAAATCAATGGCACTTCTTTGGTCTGATTACAAGCATTTTGCAAGGAAGACAAACTTAAATTTGATTTGGGACTGCACACAGAGAAATATATACCTACCTACAATAATACCTGCAGGTTTTTACTCATGGCACCTGCTTATCTTGGTGAGAGAGACACAGCCATGGGTCAGGATCACTGTTTTGTGTCACAGGCGTGTAACCATCTTACTATGAGGCTCTAAAACTATTTTGATCTAAACAATGCATCTCTCTGTTAGGACCAAATCATCAATCACCTTCCATGAAGCAACTGTGGATTATTTTTGTTTGCTTGAAAAAAAAAACATTAAAATTTCATTTGGGGCATAAAATGAGGTAAGAACAGGCCTAGTTATTCCTTTGTGTGTGATTACACAATTAATGATTTTAATTGTGATTTTAAAATTTGATCCTAAAAACATTTATTTATTTATTCAATTTAAACAGAAAGAACAGGTTACCATATTAGTTCAAGTAGTGACTTTTTAAAAAAAAACTTTCAAACTTTAGTGGTTAATCCCCTCCTTAGTGCATTTCAACACCTTTCTAAAAGCAGTTGTACTAGAAATTATATTACCTTAAATGGAGGCTTATAACCTTATGATTTTGCTTCAAAGGATATGCTATTATGTTCATGCCAAAGTTAGAGGAGTTCTTTTGTGGGTGAAAGTCAGTGGAGTACTATGGAAATTAGAAGTATGAAGCTGAATTATACTTTCCTTTAAAACTTTAAAAAATATTATTTTGTCTACAGTTTTTGTCCTACAGGCTTTGCCTTTATTCTGCTAATGTATTTTATTATTTGTGAGGCCAATAGGAGAATTACTAGTAGCTTTCCTTCAGATTAAAGTTAACATTACTTTCATATTAGGTAAGCAGGGACTTTCCTAATGTTTTATCAGATAAATACCAGGAAAAAAAAATCCATAAACAAGAGCAAAGATTACCTTCTCCTATAATGACAGGGGATAAAAACCATTGTGAAAGAAAGTTGTGAATGAAGGTCACTTTACCTATAACAGGGAACAGAACTAAGAGTCTTCCAGATGGAATACAAGAGATTAGACTGTATTATCTAAGTGTCCAGGCTTTAACTTTGCAGACTAGCATAAACAGTATAAAAATGATCCCATTACACAGCTATTAAATTATTCTTGAAGTACTTTTTTTTATTATTATGAGATGAAATTCTGTTGTTTTCAGCATTGATAACTAAAATAGTGAGTCAGAATCCTGGCATTGGATTAAAAACCTGAGGGTCTTCTTAAAATAGGGAGTATTTTATGGTTTTGGTTTGGATTTGGCTTGGGATATTCTCATGGTAAAAGTTTTCTTCATAATATTTGCAGATTTTTCTCTAAAATAATATAAACTTATCTTTACCATTCAAAATATGTTTCTATCTAATATTCCCATGCCTACAAAATCTACAAAATCAGATTCCACAATGCTAAGGAGTGATAGCCTTATTGTATACAGAACATGCAGGTGCTGCAGATCATTAAAATTCCATTTCCCATTTCCCCTGCATTCATCAGGAAAGAAAAAAAATCTCTAATAGAGCTGTAAATTCTATGTCTTTTTACCAAAGCTTGCTTTAAACAGTAAAACTATTTGAAGTAAAAAAAATTGTTTGTGATATAGAGTTTTGTTCCTAGCATATCTCAAATACACACACACACACACACACACACAAACCTTTAGAGATTGCTGGAGTAAGGGTTGATGCATATGCTGCACAGACATTGGTATAGTTGTAAAAGGCAGATGAAATGGAAAATCTCTGGCCACTGAATACAGAATAGAGAGAATATGTACTCTGTACTTTATGTTGTACTGCTTTAAATATGTATAAATAATAGTATAATGTTAACTAAAAAAAAAAAAAAAAAAAAGGAAAATTCAGCCAAGTCCAGAAGACTTAGAGAAAAAAAAAATGCAAGCAGAGATCCAAATGGTTGTGTCTTAATTTAGATCTGCTCTTCTCCTTCAGTTTATTTTAAAGCTCATGTATGTTGAGTTTTGAGAGTACCTCATTCTCTGAAATGATAAAAACAAAACTATTTTAAAGTCAAAATTTCTTACCAAAAACATAGGATGACTTTTTGGGCTTCTTTTCTATATCCACTTTGACAGCCACCAGCATGCTCTGCTTCTCAGGCAGAGATGAAATGACTAAATATACAGAGGGGTATTTGCTGGGTCCCATCAGAAAGGGAGTAATTTCTGAGGCAAGAAGAGATATTTACAAAGTTATCTTTTGTATGATTCCTCCAAGGACATTTCAGACAGATGGTGAAATAACCTGAAGAGTATCTACATGTACCCATTGTAAAACCAGCAGGAAGGACTAAAATGTAGCAACAGATGACGAGTAATTCCACTGAATCTCAGGTCTCCAATTTCTCTCCTCAAATCACAATTCCTAGTCATCTTTCAAGACTGTTAACAAATACCAATTCCATACATGTTTCCCTCCCCAAAATTAACCATCAGTTCCTATAGTCCTATTCCAAGTTTCCTGGAACCAGAACACTTCCTTCAACACATACGCTTTAATGAGGCTGTCTGAATTTATATTAGTCTATCTGAATTTTTGTCAGACAGATTCTTCTTTCACAAATCCTGGAGGAATTGCTGAGAACATTCAGTATCTGCTCATTTTAGGTACCCACCTATACATGATCTATAGCAGCCCAGAGTGACAATTTCAGAAAAAGTCCTTAGAGATGTAAGAGGAAGGCCAAGGCACAGGACTATATGGAGAATTTAGCTACCAATTTTTTAGCAAATCTGAGCATGTGTGCAACATTGCTATTCAGAGACTTACAGCTAGATCAGACCTTGCTGGATATTAGAAGAACAGGAAAAAAAAAAAAAAAAAAAAAAAAGATATCTTGCTGAAGAAAAACTCCTTTCCCCACTTTCCTGCTGCCAAAGTCCGGTTTCAAACTATGGTTTCTTGAAGAAGATTCTGTCTGAATGTTTTAACCTAAAGCAATGTTTTTTCTCTATCACATTCTTGGATGTGGTTACTTAAAAAAAATTTCAGGTGAAGTAACCATCCTGCACAGATATTTTCTGCCTTGGTTTGGTGTTCAAAAACATAGCCAAATACACTGAAATGATGAACAACTGTAAACAATAAGATAGATAAGGGGAAACCTGGTGAATAAAGTATTGGAAAATATGAAAACTGCAATGGCCTGTGTTGGACATTCTGGTGACAAAAGACAGCATTTTGTTTGCTAGAGGTAGTTAGGCTGCCAGCATACTTCTTTATTAACCGTATAACTCAGCTTTATTTACTATCCACACAGTATCTCCTCATATAACTCTTTTTTTACAGACTGACACACACACAGTTAATAAAAATTTCTGTTAGACTTTCTAAAGTCTTTTAAAAATCTGTGAATCAAACCATCAAAAACAGCTATTCAATATATGCAGTTAAGAGCAATAGGGTGTCTATAAATTTACTGGAAATAAATAAAAATAATAAATTAGATAATCGAATTCAATTTGTTTAGGGATAATGGGAATAATGGCCTTAAATGCTGTTCTAACTGAACTTTTACTCTATGAAGGATTTTCTTGTCTCTTGTTTCTTGTTTTCTTGTTTCTTCAAGTCTCTACATGAAGACTTCCAGTACTGGAAACATTTCACTTTCTTCACTTTTCCTGTGCTTCAATATTGTTATTAAAAGTTTCTCCTAAAATTTAATCTTTCTTGCTGCAAATTAAGACCCCTGCTCTTTCTGTCATTCATAATCAATGAACAAAGCAGAATAGTTTCTTCCTTGGTATCCTAGCCTTGAGGACTATTATCTCCCAAAAGCTTTTATTCTCTGGGCTAAATAATTCTAATTTGTTCAATATTTCCTTATAGATTTTATTTTCTGGACTGCTGGTCATACTCATAACTCTACTCAAGACTTTTCAGAAGGTCCAACTCATTCTGGAAATGCCTTTTGCAAAACTGGAAGCACTATGCCAGCTAGAGCTTTTCCATTTTTGGTTGAGCAGACTTCACAGGTCTGACAAGTTGCAGTTCTTTTTATATAATCACACATGGTGTGTGTCTTCTTTGCAATAGCGCAAAATGTTTCACAACAAGGCAAAAATTGAAATGCTAATGTTCAGCTTCATAACATGCAGTGCACTTTCTATCTACCAAACACCTTCTTGCTCACATTTCTGTGTTTGTGTCACTGATTATTCTTGCCCAGGTTACTTTATATCTCGCTCCCAGTATTTCTCAGAGTGCAACTGCCTGAACATAACAGGATACTGGGGTTTCAGTACAACAGACACTTTCTGAATTCCTACCAGGTTCCCTAACGTTTTTATTGCTCTTCTGATCACATTATGATAACCATGAAATTAGTCTTGGATGCTTCAAATTAATTTTAAGCACCTAAGTCCACTTGAGAAATACACAAATCTGCTCACTTGATTAATGGTTCACACACATATGAAAGAAGAATGTAATTTACCCCAAATTCCCCTAAATTGTAATTTAGGCATCTGATAACTACATGGCAATCCAGTCTGCCTATTTCATTATCACCATTTTAGTACAAAAATAATTAGGTTCTTCCTTAATTAGCTGACAGCATTGTATAAAACTAAACTTAGTTACACATGCTTGTTCAGAAGTGCCTATTACAGGTCTTGAGCTTCCTATTAATGCAGGTTTAAGTGTATAGCCTGTAACTAAAATGAAGTTCTCTGAAAAAGCCTGATCAGCCTTACGAGTAAGGAGGAGTCAGACTGTAAGCTAGACTGTCTCCTAAACATGCCAGGGAAGGAATTAGTGACACTTTCTTCTTATGAGCCAATAATAATTTAATCAATGTAATTAAAAATAAATAAATTAAAAAACATTACAGCATTATTGTATGACTGTCTTCAGACCAGCTCACTTGCAGTGGAATCCACTCATCCTTATAGCCTTTAATTTTCCAGTTAAGGATCTGTACTTTGTAGAAGACTGGATCTTTAAAGCCCTTTCTGTTGCCCCAGGGACTAAATTTAGTTTCTTATGTTAGGAGGAAAGTACTACAGGGCTCGCCCTTAGGCAAAGTAATACTTAAATTAGGTGAAGTGATCTCCATCATAAAGTTTAGTCACTAAACCAGCTACTGAAATCCTGCCAGAGTATGCATCTAATGAAGGTGCCGTTTTTGCCTATGCAGATTTCCTCAGTGCCTGATTTATATTCATGCCTATGCTGGAGGCCCTCAGTGGGTTAGATTTGAAGATTCTAGTCAAAAACAGATATTATTGATCAAAGTAGCATATCTAAAGTATTCTTTATTTTCAAAGCTCCCTGCAAACACGAACTAAGTCAGGCACCTTCCACATTATAATTGAAAACCCAAGTGGCAGAGAGCTGATAATCTTTCACTGAAAACTAGTTAAAAGACATGTGGCTATACACAGTAAATAAATGACATTATCCTGCTATATGTGGAAGCTGAATAGAAAAGAAATGGACAACTTCTATCCATTCGTGCCTGGACACTTGAGAATATAGTGCTGTTACTAGTTATTGTGTCAGCATAACACATCTTAAAAATAGAACTCCATCTTTGTAGTGCAATAAATTCCAGATAAGAGCTCAAAATTGCCAAAGGAAGGGTGGAATCTGTCATGTTAGACAGTATGAGTTTTATTTCTCTACCAACATATCTCAGAATGCTTAGGAAGTTTCAAACACATGAACTCCATGAAATGGAGAATTAAATTAATTAACTCTTGCCCTGAGTTGATTGCCTGTAATGCCTGGCTTTTATGTCAAAACATCCTGAATATGAAAACTTCGTTTGTCTCTGTTGTGATCTGAAATCTTCATTTGGAAACCACTTCATCCCTTCCCCCAGTTTCCAGCTGTTACTTTTGCAATAATAGTATTTGACATTAAGTAACAAGAAGTAAGCTGAAGAGAGGATGTTAGTTCAGCCAATGTCATATCCAGGTACAAGTGAAATCTGATGCAGACGGTGTAAAAGGAATGAGCTATGAACTGAAGCTGCATTTTCGTGAATCAGATGCAGACAGAGATATTGATATGACTTGAGCTTCAGAAGACCCAGTTCAGACTCTCACAAGACCTTGATTACTTTCTCGATACAAAAATGTGTTATTAGAAAACAACCCACAAGCTTAAAAATCAGGCTTTTATTATGTTATAAATAATGTTAATATAAAAAAGGATGTTATAAATTCAATGCATGTAGAGAAACAATGTATTTTGTTTACCTGCTAGAAAAGAACATTCTTAATCTGTTGTTTCCTAGAGCTGTGTGGAATCTATACTTAAATATTGATTGAAAATTTATTTGGCAATTGTAAAGGTAATATTGGGAATGGCAAAAGAATAAAAAAAAAAAAAAGGAGCAGCAAAATCAAAAGAACTTCAATAACTATTTGAACATTGCCCATGAAGCTCCTGAACATGAAAAGAAATCTACAGAGGGGAAAAATAGATATGGGATGAAATATGTTTTTAAAAGTATCCTACTTGAGAAGGACCACTTTGAAATATTGAAGGGATTGCATTGTTTGTTTTCAGCTCTTAGAAACTAGAAGCTAACTCAGAATGAATCATCGAAGTAGTCAATTTTGAAAGTATTTATAAATCGATGTAATGGTGTATAATTTTTTGCACTACCTGACATTTTTTTTCTTTTCTCTTTTTTTTTAACCCTTTAATCTTTTTATTATGTTCATGTAATATTTAAGAAAGAAACAGCTTCTGATTATCAAACGACATAAGAATGCAACAAAATAGAAACAGCTCTGCTACATTAAATAAGAAACCAGTCAGAACTGGGACCCATACAGATGTCTAAGGAGAATATAAGAAAGGACATAATGTAATCACCTTTTGCTAGTTTTAAACCTGTTACTTCATAATTTCATTAAATTTTTATTAACAGTAGGGTATCATAAAATATTCTCATAACATGGGGGTTAAGGAATATTTAATTTCTATTAACTTTACTGTTGCACAGTCTTAAAGACCTCTTTAACATCTTTTTTTTTTCAGCATAAAATTCCTCACTTACTTACTTGTCCTTCATATAGAAGTTAATTCACTCTTTTCTTCATCTTCGGCAGTTCAACCATATCCTTTTTGAAATGGTCTGGCCAGAACAATTATCAAGATGTGATCATACTGTGGATTGTATAATGGTGTAATGAAGATTCTTGTTCTTCCAGGTATTCATTTCCAATTAATTTTTAATATTTTACTTGTTTCTTTTATAAGTACTGGGTACTGAGCTGATGTTTGTATAAAAATTATTGATTTCACTTGTGAAACTTCTTTCACTATCCTATCATTGTGTATTTGAAATTAAGATGTGTTTCCCCCATACAAACCATTTTATTTTAATACACTTTGAATTTCAGCTGCCATTTTCTATCTCAGCCACATAGTATCATGATTCATTTGTGACATGTTGTTGTTCAATATTCAGCTTCACTACCCCAAATAATTTAACAACCCATGTGTTCTCATTCACATAATTTTATCAATCACTGATTGATATGGCAGATTCTAGCTTTAATTGCTATAGGATTCTAATAGTGGCTTTAGTCATCTATTCTTACCAAACAGTTATTCTTACTTTTTAATTTTACTCCTTTAAACAGTTTATTTTTTTTATGAACTTACCTTTTATTCAGTGCCAACCCAGTTTTCTTGAGAGTTTTTGCCAAAAGATTTGTCAAAAGTTTTTTGGAGACTGGAATAGCCTATAGCGACTTGATGACTCTTGTTCTTGCTCACAATGACTCCTTTAAAGAATGCTAACAAATTTCTGAAGCATAGCTCATTTCTTCAAAAGCCAGTGGTTCTTTCTTTCCCAGCATGTCACATGTTGCTGTGATTATGTATATGTATCTGTGCACTATCTATTCTCTATTAAACTTTCCACCGGTTTTGTTTTTTCTTCTCTTCATTTTCTTTTGTTTCAGTATAGAAATCAGATTTCTTACTTTTCAGGTTTGGGGGATTTCTTAATTTTTATTTTTTTTTTTCTTCTTTATATTTGTCACCCTCCATTCCCCCTCTGCTGAAGCAATTTTAACAGACAGCAGACACATCACAGCTAAATGGGTCACCTATTTTATACTTTGAGGAATGCCATTTGGGTCTGTCAAGTCATTACCATTCATTTCTCTAGTTTATTCTAGAATCTTTCCTAATGACACTTCAGTTTAGAATCATAGAATCAACTGTATTGGAAAAGAACTTCAAGATTATCAACTCCAACCATCAACCTAACCTACTGAGTCCCATCACTGAACCACATTTCTTGGTGCCATTTCTTAAATACCTCTGGGAATGGGGATTCCACCACTGCCCTGAACAGCCCATTCCACTCCTTAACCACCCTCTCCATGAAGAAATTCTTCCTAATGTTTGATCTAAACCTCTCCTGGCACAACTAGATAGAATAAAGTTTGAGACTGATCCTTCAGTAAGTTTCTCACAATGAAGGCTTCTGGCCTGGGTACCTCCTCTATTGTGAATGTAGATGCAAAGAAGTTACTTAGCTTTTCTGCTAAATTCTTATCTTCTTTACCATCCTTTTACACTTTGATCACCTGTTGGCCCTACATATTGTCTAGCAAACTTCCTCTTTCTGATCTGTTTGAAAATGGTTTAATATCAGTTTTTATGCCTTCCGTAAATCTTTTTGACAAAACCTATTTTGACCCATTGTATTGTGTTTTTAGATTTAACTCATCAGTGTTTGCATCCCTTTTTGTATTTTTTTCAATGTGATATGACTTCAATATTTTAAAGGATGTCTTTGTACGTTTAATAGCTTCCTTTATTTTGCTGTTTACTGCTGTTTACTGAAACCACAGGGTACTTTTACTTAGAAAAAAATGACTGTTTTTTTGGAGGAGTGTTTTTTTGTTGTTGTTGTTGTTGTTTGTTTGGTTTTTTTTAAGTCTGCTGTAGTAGTTGCTTTAATTACTATAAATTTTCTTTCAGCCTTTGCTGAATTATCTTTAAATAATCACCTTGCTACTTCTTAGCACTTTTTCATTTTAGGTACTCCTCTGAATATCTTATCCTTCTATTGGGTTCTCAGTTGAAACAACTAAACAAGCTTGAAGAGACAGATCTAAAAAGAAAGTTGTATCCCAATAGTGTGATATGCCTCATTTTTAAGATCTAGTTATGTAAAAGAATTCAAAATTAAGTACCTGTACTCTTTGTACAGTGGTTTATTATAATCTTGTTTTAGTCTTCCCATAAGTATCCAGAAAGAGTAGCTCATTGAAAAGGGAATTGTTTAAAAACCCTGGGGGAGCACTAAAGACAAGATTACCCAATAAATTACATCTCTCTCTTCATCTGAGATGTTATACAGAAGTATGGAGAAATACATTCTACTCAGTATCCAAAATCCCCTCTAGAATTGAAGGGTTATGACAATGGGGACATACAACATATCTGCCCTAGGGTGCCCATCCTCACTGTGAGCAGATGCAACCCCAGTCTAAATGACACCATTCATGGGATGGTGCAGCAATACTCTTTCCTGAGGTGGCAGGGCAGAGGCTCTGGTCTGTGAGTTGGAAAATATTTGCCTTTTCTCTCAGGGATTCATACTCCCAAGGCACACAAATTCTAATAAAGAATTCTGCCTGCTTACCCAATCAATCCTTATTCTGCATTTCTTTCAGGAACACACAAACAGCTGCTAAAGAAGGCATGGAGGTTATCATGCAGTGCTGTTCTCAAGGTAAAAGGAAGTGTGGGCTACATTTCAGTCTCATCATGCCAGGAGAATAATTGAATGTGTTTTTTCTTTCTCTTGGATGAGTGCTTTAATTACTGAGCTATTAAATGAATGACAAATTGTGGCACAAGCCTTCACGAGGCTTGTGTCACAGGAAGTGTCTGTGATCACCAGCAAGTACTGTGGTGACAAATTGGCAAGACATGTTCCAGAAAACCCTTGCAGAAAAGCCCTCTGGGGAGACACAGGTGAGTGAATTCTGTATTGGAAATCTTTATTGGTTTTAATCACTCTGCTGAGGATCACTGTCAATAAATATATAAATAAATAAATAAAATAAAAGGGGGGCTTGCACATGTGTAGGAAAAAAAAATAAGTAGCCTAGGAAACTTTAATGTTTCATATTGAGGTCTTCATAAAGTTTACTTCATCTCAGATGAAACTATAGAGAAAACTGATTTCAGGCTTAGTTGCTCTAAGAAATAGTCTATCGTTCTTCTCTGGACACTAGAGGATTTTGTCAGCTGAATAGTAGATATAAATTTATAGACAAATTATATGTTTAAATATCAAAGATATTTTCATTCAATATCTTTTTACAAAATGAGGTTCATAGCTATTTTTTTTTGAGCAAAAATATCTCCCGAATTTTGGTTCAGATTATTTCATTTTCAATATTTTAAAGTTTTATCTTTCAGCACTAACCTATATGTTCAACTTTAAAAGAATATACCATTATTTTCCTTTCTCACATCAGCAATTTTTCTCTCTTCATAACTAAAAGATTTTTCCACAAACTGCCAAGATTTTCATCAGCATATAAATTTAATCACAATCTTTAACTAGAAAATTCTTAGATTTTTAAAATCCCATAAATATATGTAGTTTTTATCTCCAAGATAATCATCAAGGTCCCTAGGACATTGTTTTGTCACATACACAATTTACAGGCTTCAGATTTTCATTTTTCATTCATTTATTTATTTATTTTAGGTATGTGTTTATAAGATAATTAAGCTATACTTTTTTTTTCTTTTTTCTTTTTTTTTTCTCAGAGAGATAAAAATACAGTAAAATATACCTGTTTGCAATTTTATGTTTATTCTCTTCCGTCAAAATGAACTAATTGATGTCAGTGTGCCATAAAACTCTAATATCTAATAACAATTTATACTTAGGTCTTGAAAAAAATCGTATTACAAAGTAATAGTAATGATTCAAAATAAACACTAACCTTAGAATGAGTTATGAGCATTTACAACTGGTAAATCTGCAGCATTTGTCTATCTAGACTGGCAACACAGAATAATTCCACTGAAATCTAGACATAAGAAGGACAGAAGTCTAAACTATATGTCTAATTTACTCTAGATGTGGCCAGTTAAAAAATAAACAGAGCCAAGAGCTCCTGAACTACACACTAAGCTCGGAAACGCAGTAACAGATGCAACAGATGTGTGAATAGTGATTATTACCTATTTTCAACCATTCTCTTTTGAGCAGTTAGTACTTTGGCTAAATCCCAAGTAAAGATTTGGTGTTCCTCAGCATTTTTCCTGTAATGCGTAAGGGAAAGTAAAACTTCAGTGGTCACTGCCAGACCAGAGCAGGAGCATGAGTTATTTTCTTTTTACAAGTTCAGCCAATGTTTTCACAATAATATTTGCTAATGGCTGCACTTCAAAGAGACACAGGCATTCTGCAGCTACCTCCTCCTGTTCATCGCACTAGCACCGTGCAGTCCACTGAGCTGTTTTCACATCTAAATGTTTGTTTTTAACAGCTGTGTCTGTGGTGAATTAAGCCTCAGTTGTAGCTGTTTAAATAAACACTTAGATCACAGTGTGGTACCTACACACTGAGCAGTGGTGAGATGGGCTTAGGAAACAGGAGTAAGTATTCTTTTAATCCAACACATAGAAAATATATGCAAGTTATTTTTTTTTTGTGTGTAAGTAGCTCCACACTTTGGTTATAGGTCTAAAATATAGAGGTTTAAAATAAGTTTAAAGTGTAGCTCCTAGTCTGCAATTGCAAAATGATCTTATTATATGGCCTAGATACGTTGAAACCACGTCTCTTCCTACATTTTTCTTAACGTTCCTAAGAACTATGACTTTTTCAGAACTGTATACACTTTTTTTGTGTTTTCTGACTTCCTAAAAGAAAGAGAAAACAAGGTGAAGTTCCTGATTCAGCATGTTTTTTTTTCATTATGTGTGAATATGCTGAATCTCACAGGTGTCAACAGGCACACAGAGGTCAGTCTTTTGTTGATTTGAGTCAAATATACACCTAGAATTTATAACAATCAACTGTATATTTTTTTCAGCATTTTAACCATGAATAATATGTTGATGCAGTAAGTATAGTATGAGTAGGATACATCTCACTTGTCTTCAGTCTCTGAAATGTTAAACATCTGTTATAAACTAGGTACTAAATTCTTCTGTAGACAATGCTGATGGTCTCTACCGGGGTCTTTCGTAGCACCCATCTTAGATAGCTATTTTTGGATTGTTTGCATTTTCCACTGCCACTATTTATCTTCCTTAACAGAAGGTATCTGTCTTGAGACCAAACTGTTAGCTAAATAATGTAAGATGATTATCTCCCTGAACTGTAGTACATACTACAGAGTATAGGAGTATTACAGAACTCTCCCACAGCTGTGAATGTGTTAAGTGATACCGATGTCTCAGTTACTCCACTTCTTCCATTAGCAGTTTCTTTTTCCTAAATCTTTCCCATCTCTTTGGAAACACTTTTTTATTTGTTCAAGTAATAAGAGTATCAAGGAAGTTGCACAGAGGTGCAAAGAAACATACAGTGGTAGTTGTTTCTTATTTGGGCAGCTCTCTCCTACTGCTTTTCCTTTTGCTCTCCTCTGTCTGACTGATTTTTAAGATAGCTGCAAGGTACCACTTGATGCATTCAGCAATAACTGAGGCCAAATGGAGTTCATCATGATAGAATCATAATTGTTAATGATAATACATGTTTAATCCAATTCATACTCCAGTCTGATATGAGATTTGCCCTTTATTGGAACAATAACAGAGAATTGGACAATGTTCTATATTAATGCTTGTAAAATGCTCTACTTAACTCTCTGCCATAGGGACAGTTTTCTCCCATACATGGTTTTGTAAGTTTTTATTCTCTGGATATAATACTTAATATAATTTGATTTATTCACCTTTCAAACAGAAATTACATTTTGAAAAAGAAACAAAAAAACACCCTTTTCAATTTCAAATATCAACTTTATTTTAATGTAAATTTAAATGTCTTTTTAGCCTAAAAGACTTAACATAAATGTTAAGGTTTTTCCCTTCTTTATTTTTTGCCTTTCCCTGTGAACAAGAAGAGAAGAAAAAAAAGTGTGAGAGGGGAGAGTTAGATAAGTACAATGTTCTTAAACATCTACGTAAGTCAATGGAAGTTATGGTTTCTCCATTTCCCATATTATGCATTCTAAATAACAAATTCTAAATAACAATAACAAATTCTAAATAACAAACCTTAGTAAACAGTTGCAAAACATGGCATAGTGCGAGAGAATATAAAACCAGTTTTTCACATTGAAGGTAGA
The DNA here is from genome assembly GCF_040182565.1 of Anser cygnoides. Classification (NCBI taxonomy): domain Eukaryota; kingdom Metazoa; phylum Chordata; class Aves; order Anseriformes; family Anatidae; genus Anser; species Anser cygnoides. The sequence goes on from NC_089875.1 coordinate 98,536,287, forward strand.
ACAAGGGTACAGATCAAAATATAATAAAAATAATGAAAATCTGTTATCAGATAATATTTTCATAGGAATTTGGAAAAATGGAAATGTAATATTGTTCCATGTAATGTAAATGTGATTAATAAGTGCAAAACATTCACTAGGAATTTAGAAACAGACATAAGGCCTGGAACCTAGGTACAAACTCTTTAGCATCCATAAAGTTAGCATATGATTTGATGTTATGGCAAAACTAATACATAAAGCTTTGACACAATTTTTGTTTTTTAAATTCATTTTTAAATGATATTCGAAGAGGCAGAACTGCAGAATACTTTTTGTGAAATTATAAAACTAAACTACTTGAAGTAGATATCACATTCTTGATAAAAACAAATGAAAAACAAATGTACTTTTTATCATCAATATGGAAACTTACAAGACTATTTTTTCTTTAGAAAGTGTATTAGAAGTTGAACATGATAGTGATTCTTTTTTGTTGCTGTTGCATGTTTTGAAGTCACTGGAATTTATTATATGCTTCAATATAAGTTCTTGAAAACCTGCAGCTCTATGATAATGTCCTTTTAAAATAAAAATCTTGTAATGAAAATATATGTGAACTGTATATGAATATGCTCAGCTCCACTCAATTCCATTGAACATACATCTGGATGAAGTTCAAGTGCTGTTTTTCAGAATGGAGTAGTTCATCACCTGTTGTCTAGCAAATCTGACTACAACAATAACATAACTATGGTTGTAGGCAAAAGACTTTTCATATAGAAGGAGTAATCATAATCACAGATCAGGTGTTTTACAATATGACTATATTAAGTGTTAGGATAGGCCTGCTGGTAAGAAAGATCAATGGGCCTACTTGGGACTTCTTGCAAACATAGTAGGTGCTGTGAAGTACATCTCACAGATCCCTGCTTTGAACATAGAACAGGACCAACCCATGTTTGGTACTGATTTGAAAAAAAAAAAAAAAAGATCAAAACAAAAAAGCAGACAAACAAACAAACAAAAACAACTGACAGACATTAGGATTGCTGTGTTCAAATGATACTTAATTTTCACTTTTATGTTATTATTTCTACAATGCTTTATTAGGAGTGCTATGAAAACGATATAATTCGTTATACAGTATGCAAATAACTGTTAAAATTGTTACCCTAAGACTAAATAGTTCAACATTTGATTTTATGTAAGAAAATGGATTTGCTGCTTCTGGCAATGTTAATGTAATTACCACTGGCTTAATTTGTAGCATGAAGATCTGTAAGGCTGTGTCCCATGATAGTTGCCATCTTGTTTTACTACTGTTAAATTGTAATTATAGCTTTGGAAAACCATATGTTTGGGGACATTAATGGTGGCAGCAGAATCTTGACAAAATGCTTGTTGCTTAGCTACAACTGGATGGAACAAACTACTGGTAGAGCTGTAGAAACATTTGTTTTCCAAGGAGTACGTTTAAATGAAATAGCAACTGTGTTGTGACTGTTACTGCTGGTTCTTCCACAGTTACTAATACACTGTCAAGAGAAGTTTACAGATATTGCAAACCTTTTTTTTTTGTTTTTTTTTTCCCCATGAAAGTTACAGATTAGAATTGTAGAAAATGTTAGCAGTTTTTGCCAAGAGAATTTTCTTTAAATTGTGTTTCAATTTTGAAATGTTGAAAAGCGATGTTATAAACACTTTCATGACTTTGCAAATGAAAAATTCCTCTGGTTTCAGTTTCTAATGCTAAAGTAAATGGAAAATTACCTAGGTGTTCATAACTAAAATGAACCTTATCAACTGATAGAAAGACATTTTTCTCTCTCTAATAAGACTCGCTTAAAATAAAAATTAAACTTAAATTTTAAGACTGAAATTGCCTACAAATTTTTATTTATTTATTTATTTTCATCACAGGTCAGCCCACAAATCTGAAACAAGACAAATTACATAGAGTTGGTAAGTTCTGACCCACATTTTTCTCCGAGAGATATTTTGCATTCCATGTTTGATTTGAGCAAAAGGCCAATAAGTAATGAATTAAAGCAAGAAGTTTGAATTGATGCTTATGGCCCCCCTATTGTTTTAGCATAAAGAATATGCAAATATTAGATTAATGAGGCTCTGCTGCTTCTTTTGTTAAAGATTTGTTGAAGCCAAACATATCAGTTTTAGATTTTAGCTTTAATGATCTCTTGCTCGTAATTTTATTATTCAACTGTAATCAAAATTAAGCTGAGACAAGACAATAATTTAAATGAAAACAATTGATAAATAAAACTTACACTCTGACATTGTAAAACCTTCTAGAGCTTGCTTATAACTTGCACTCTGCAGATCTTTCTCTCTTATCTATAGAAGAGTGCTAATTTCCTTCATCAGACCTATTTCATTATTTGAAAAATTAATATATTTGTGTCTTATTAAACGATTAAGCTGTAATTCTACACCAGTGAAAATTTAGGAAATGAAGATACAGAAGTATTCAAACTTTTATCAGTGCAGTTACACTACCATAAACATATAACTTGTTTTCTTGTCTTCTCATTTTAAACACCCTTTGTGGGCCAGTTCTGGGAAATGTTTCTTCTCTGCTCTTCTGCAGAGGTCCCAGTCAGATTTGCCCCATTTCTTCTGCTCCATTAGGTGTACTGGATAGTCTAATATTAGTGACAGAATTTCCAGTATTCTGATGTTTCCCTTTTGGTAATGATTATAGCAGTAAGGTTTTTGAGGGGTGAATGACGTTGTGTTCACTAGAAGGATTATGCACATTTTTCTGCTTTAATTCAACAGATTTTGTTGTTAAGCACGTGACATTGTCTGAAGATTTTCCCCAGTTCCAATCGCCCCTATATAAATAATCATTGCTTAAATTATATCCTACCAGATTTTTTAAAATAAAATTGCGTCACATAGAAAGATGTTGCAGTATTAGGTAGCAGACTTCAATCTTTTCCATATTTTGAGTAGCAAGCATAGTTCCAATTAAAAAAAATAAAATAAAATCCAGAACTTAATATATAAAAAAAAGAACAACAAAAAACATGTAAGCGGAAGAGTAGACGGTGCTAAACTTTTTGTCATAGATGGCAATCTCCATCAAAGCTCCAGTCTCTTAAATGTAATTTCTGACAATACTTGTTAATATTGATGAAAGTTAATACACTTTTTGTTGTTTACACAATAACATTATCAAAACCACTTTGATGTACAGACCTCTGTGGAAGAGAGTAGTTGAACAAAGCTGATAACATTATTTCCATTTACAGTTTGACAGTTATCCATCAGATTTCTTACCATTGAGAAGCCTAAGTTCTCAAGGAGCCTATTTTTCTCACACGCTGCCAAGGGATAGAATTCTTCCTACTCTGAGCTTTGATAGAATTCTTCCTACACTGAGCTTAATGATGACATTGATCAAAATGTTAATTTATGTAGATTTATCAGGACATGATGATTATGGTGATAAGGCCTCATGATTGGAAATTCCAGAGTAAATGTACTGAAATGATAAATATATATTTCCCAGACCAAAGAAATGGATTCAGCACTGCAGTTAATGTTTCATACAGCCCAACTTCACTAAGCACAACTCAGCTAATATCATCATGGATTTGTTTCATTTTATTAAATTGCATTAATTAGGGAAATGCATTGAAAGCTGATTGTGAAGAAATTTACTTTTCCTTGGAATAACTAAAAAAAGGGGAGTAATTGGATTAATTTGTCCCTTTTCCCCCTATTAACTTGGAGCATGATGATTCTCAACTTTATGTCGTGAACTACTTTATGTTTAACATGATTCTCATTAGCCAAGTTAATTGTAGGGTTTTAAGCGGGAACACTCACAGGCTGGACCGATGCCAGCTCATTCCTTTCCAGTCATATTAAATGCCATCTCTCCAGAGATACAGGCCTTTGTTAAAAGCCTGTTTTGCCATTATTCTTTATAATGTTAAGAGAAGCAATCAACAAGGTCTTGCCATGGTTCCTTAAATTATTCACGCCTGATCCATTGTATCAAACTACAATGTTTGTTGCAAAATTGTTGTCTTCTGAGTTCTGATTGTGATAATGAGGCTCTGCAGGATACATATGATTCATAGTAATGTCTCTGAGCTCTTAAAAACATTGTTGTGCTGCATTTAATTATAGGAACAGACTCTACAAACAGTTGAAAATCACATAATTTGCATGTAATTATGGGTATTATGTAGATTGGAAAGGGATAGGTGGCTTTAATTATGCAGAAAGAGTAGGTCTTTCTAGCTTTAACCTTCTGTTGTCCAGGATTCCTAGAAATTATAAGTTTACATTCACAGTAAAAATCGTCTGAAAAATCAGGCTGGGAAACAGCTGTTAATGCATTTTTCTGTGTAATGTGTCATAGGCACTCTCTCTCAATCTTAGCAATGCCTGCCAGTGTATTAATGGTAAATTTATTACACTGAAGGTAAAAATAAATGAATAGAATATAATAATCCCTGTTATTAACTGATCATTTTTTATTTACTTAAAAATAAACTAACAGTAACTTTTTCAAATATAAAAGTTTCCAGTATTAAACTGTACAAAGATGAACTGTTGGTCCATATCTGCACTAGGAAACAAAGCTTTTCAATGGTGTGATGGTCAGGAAAGGTTACAAACAGGCATATAAATATATCTAAAGCAGGAACACGAACACATCTGACCCAGCTCTGTTAATGATAAGCAGAACAAGAAGCAGCACATGCATGGTGCAGAGCTCCCTGAGCTGACTGGATGTGAATCAGCTTGGGTCTGACTACGGACTAAGCCACATTTGTGCAGCAGTGCATTCAAGCTAGTAAAGATAGCTGCAGAGCAGAGCTTCTTAGGTCAGGCGTAGAGCTGATTCGCACCATGTGGATTTCCTGACTTACATCTCTGCTAGCTCAGGGATCTCCACACCAAACTTTGTGCATAGCAGAGACAGGCTGATAAATAGTCTGGAGACTATGACTGAACATATAGAATCAACTTGGCTTTGTAAATTCCTCAGCTGACATGAGCAACCACACACCCCAGTGCTCCAGGAGAAAGCCTGCCCTGTGGTAAATTTCACTGGGCCACTTACAGCCAAAAAGAACCTGCAGTGACATTTGTGACATTCTCTTCCTCCACATTTTTTTTTCTGGATGATTAAATAGGTCATAGATTAAATATTTGTTGCAAGGAAAGTTTATATATTCAGAAACCTGTTTGCATTCTTGAGAAACTCTTATAGCAACATAATGATACAACCACCATTGAACTTACAATACTAGTATAGATGAGTAGATGCTCCTATTCTGAAACTGCTGCATTTTCATGCTTATCTAGGAAGTTTTACCAGTACAGATATACTGGCTTAGATTCATACATTTACTAGTAATGTGTACAATAACTAAAAATCAAAGCCATTATCAGAACAATAAGCTTGTCAAGTAATGACCTTTATTTGGAATACAGATAGCTCATATGATTTCTGGTACACGATGACATCAACTTATGTCTCCAGATTTTGCACAGAAGTAGAAAGAGGAAAAGCAAACTTTAAGATATGACTATGGTTGTATACACTGCTAGAAAATTTTAGTGATTATTTGTATTTAAATGGTTTATTATAAACTGCACTTGTCCACAACCACTATAATGCATGTAACAGGTGTTTTTAACTGTCATTTTTGTCATTTACTCTCATTTTTGTGTCATTTGCTGTCCAAAACAGACAATTTGTAACTTCCTCCAACACATCCATCACCCCAAGATTAGCCATAGGGATGTACAAACTATTTCTTCTAGCAAATGTACTGAATTGTGTTTGAAGTTGAGCATATTTTTTAAATGGTCACTCTACTTATTGCATCAGTGTATTCGTTTCAATGTTAATTTTCCCTACTGTAAAAAAGTCACTTCTTATTTCCATTTTCACTTCATATGACTTCCATGAAATGTAATTAAATAAATATTTACAAATGTAGCAGTAATCGTTTCTACTTCTAGAGAACACTACAGCCAGAACAACTTAGCTTTCCATATCTCTATGGTCCAATCATCATTACATCTAAATCACTATGAATCTTTCATGAAAGTGAGGACCAAGTGAGTTCTCAGTTTCCAAACATTTCTTATTAGAGACAATGCTTCAGAAAGCATGCAATTTTATTTTTAAATTATTCTGAAAATGCCAGGGAGGAGGGCAAACTAGGTTACAGAACAGTGAATAAAATACGTTAGGTCCTAAACATGCTATTATGTCAACAGCAAACCACTACACTGTTGTGTCAAATATCCAATAAAATAGTTTGTTAGCATGGTGTAGAATTCTTTCAAATCTCTTTCAAATTCTGACATGAAATACTATGGGATCATCTGAGAAGATGCATTATCCCTGAAGCTATACCAGTTGATATCAGTTGCAATTCCTATACTTCTTCGTGTTACAAATGTATATGATTATACTAAGAATTGTATGATGCAGGATCATGTGAGTTGTATAGTAATATATGCAATTAATTATGTGCCTAGCTCTGCAAAGAAGTACACACCATCAACTTCCACTGTCTTTGCTCATGTCTTGGATTCTTGAATAGCAGCAAACAAGAAAAAAATGAAAAACTGTTTAACATTGTGCTGATTTTTTTTTCTTCTTTTTTTTCAAGGTGTAACAACATTGCCAGTCACTACCTTATTTTAGTGCAAAAAAGATTTTATAAAATATTCATTCTGAAATTCAAAACCCTACAGTGCTGAATCAAACGTTTCTAAAACAACATCTCCAGGTAGATATGCTTCCAAAAGTGTTGTGTTATTATTTTTTTTTTCTAGTTACAGCTCAGCCAGCTGTCATACAATAAATAGAAAATGACAACAAAAGAAAGAGAAAGATAATGTATCTCTTAAATGTTCAGGTTTTCTATTATTCATATGAATGCAAACAACTTGGTTAATAACAGAACTGAAGAGGGAAGGATGGGTAAATAGCTTCTCAAATTTTAAAAGGCAGAATCTCAGAACCCAGTGCCATCTAGCCCAGAACTGAATCTTTTATCAGCTAAATTTCTAGTATTAAAATGCTGCATGGTGCCTGTGATGCCATTGCTAATCATTGCCACCACAAAGTCCAGGCAACCTTCTACCACACACCTATCTCACACAACATTTCATATAACTAACAGTTTAACCAATATTTTAATAAAATTCCTGGCATTTTGTATGCTTTTTTTTTTCTTGCTTATTGGTCCAAATATTACCTTTGTTGTTGTTTTTTTCTTTCTTTCTTTCTTTCTTTCTAGAAAGTGGAACATCTTTCACTCACTCAGGAGTCTGAGAGCCACTGAAAGGACACTAATTATGTCACTCTCCTATGAGACATGAAAGCCTACACTTTCAGATGAAACTAAGCAAAAGAAGCTAAATTTTCCAATCCTTAGTGAATGATGTGGCCCTGGGGTGAGTGATGCCTCAGTGGGACTGCAGGAGATGAATAACATCTATCCTCCCTTTGTCCACAGCTTGTATGAGAAAAGACTGACCTCATCAGACACCTACCACTAGGAAAGCCCTGGCTGCGAGTACCAGGTAGGTATTTCACTGCTGCTGAGAGCACTTCTGTGACCTTCATGTCTCTCCTTGTGACATTTTGAACTATTTAGATTACAGAAAGCTCTGCCAGGCTTGCTAAGGTTGTGAATTCCAGCTGCACCTTAGTTAGGGAACACTGATTGCCATCTTGGATCTGTTTGTTGTCCAAAAGAGATGTTTTATAGTACAATACCACATCTCTCTGCAGATGTATCATTGGAAGTTTTTTAATGTCCACTTGAGTAAGTGATGTATCACAGTTAAAAATTGTTCACAACAGGATTATTTCTGACAGTTTGACTTGGTGCAGAACATAACACAGAGCTTCTATACTACCCTCCAAATAATGTTTTTTTCTAAGATCTCTGAAACATCTGTGCAAATCATGATAGCCAAACACGCCAAATGAAGAGACTGAAACTTGCTTGTCATGTTCTCAAACTATAGTGAAACCAAAACTACCCTGCAAGATTTTTCTAGCTATTTTCCATAGGCATCAGTGACACCCTCCATTAGATAGTATGTCCTTTTAAAAGAACTGGGGTTACATCAGACATAATTGGACAGAGGTTATGCATTTCATATAAAAGTTTGACATATCATGAGATGTTTGGAAGAGCCTTTTAATAGCAAAAATAATGGCATTTTCTGGATTTGTGAGTTAGGGCAGGAAAGCACCACTCTTTTGTCTGATAATTTTATCTAATTTTAGTTTGAAAAATGAAACTGTACAGGTAAGAGACCAACTGATTTGTTAGCAGACTAAAAGCTTCTTGCCCTTTGTTAGGCTATGGACAATGATGGCAGTACTTGGCCCTCAGATATTGGGTGTGGGCCTCTCACATCTCCCACTGTTCTTCACCCATAGCCAAACCCTAGTAAAGAAAGGTAAATAGATGATGTGACGAAAGAAGTGGCTACCTCCAAAACACTCAAAAATGGGTAAAGAGAGAAAGAAGGGTAGACGAACTTTTATTTAATTAGTTCTAGATGAGATTGCTACTTTTTTGGTCTCCCTCTCCTAAGTCCTATGCTTGGCTTGCTCAACTGAACATTTCACATAGTAACATATTTAAGAAAAAGTCAGCACAAAAAATCCTTATATGAAAGTACAAACAGCTTGCTCCAAGCAGCTTTCAATAAGTAATGACAGTCTTCTTTCACTATTTCTCCATGAAGACTTAAACATTTTAAGTAATGTTTAATAAATTCTAGTGTGGTTCTGCCTCTTATTTCTGTCAGGAATAAGAACTTAAGCCATACTAACAAGCTGTAACAGCCAGTAGTCACTCAGCTCATATAAGTGTGTGGTAGGGGAAGAAAATCACTGATTAAAAGTGCGTAAGTGGCAAATTAAAAAGGGAGGCCAGCTGCCATCCCAGTGGTATCAGAGTTTTCTGCTCTGTCATGCAACAAATACAGATTAATTATTCTGTGTATTTCTACAAGAGATGATCACTTTCCAGAAAAAAATAAAAAATAAAAAATAAAAAGGTTAATCTCTTATCTCTTTTCCATATTTTAATGATCAAATTTGAAGCTACCTTTTTTGAAATTGAAATTATGTTTCACTTTTAGATTGTCTACATTTTTCCTTGTCTCTAGTACTGCTACCACATGAATTTTATAAAATCTGTAGTGAAAGTCCCAAATGTCTCTCAAGAAAACTTTTAAAATTTGTTGCAAGTTTAATAGATTCAAGGAAGTTCCATGTATTTCAGAAAAAAAATAAAATAAAATCTAAATCAGGGATTATGTGTTAAAAAAGGGCTTGAAATTTCACATTCCTCATCCTTCTTCATACACAGAAGATGAGTCTAAAACTAAGTCATTAAGTAATGATGACTGTTCAACTCTGCAGTTCTGTGAATCTTCTATATACGTTCCCCCCCTGCCGCCCCCCCCCCCCCCCCCCCCCCCCCGCAGTGTTTATTTCTACCCACATAAAAAGATGGCAAAATTCCCCGAGAGTACACATGGAAGCTTTTTACCAGGAGGATTAGATCCATCATACTTTTTTGAGAAGAATCTACTTAAGGTTTTGACAGGAATGACCATCCCCATGATACAGAGGAGTCTAAACTGTTTGGTAGAGCACCAAATAGTGTCTTTGGAAAAAAGTGGGAATGTACTTTTCATAGAGTACAAGAGCTCTCCATTTCATGTGTAGGAAATCAAACAGGGAAGGAAGGAAACCAGCATGGCTGAGCAAGAACCTGCTGGTCAAACTGAGGTGTAAGAAGGAAGTGCACAGGCAGTGGAAGCAGGGACATGTGGCCTGGGAAGAGTACAAGGATGCTGTCCGGATGTGCAGGGATGGGATCAGGAAAGCCAATGCACAGTTGGAACTGTACTTGGCAAAGAATAACAAGGGAGGTACATTGGTACATTGGCCAGAATAGGTTAACAATAGGTCAATAGGTCAATAATAGGTACATTGGCCAGAAAAGAAAGGCCAAGGAGAGTGTACCCTCTCTGATAAACAAGAAGGAAGAACTGGTAACAACAGACATGGAGAAGGCTGAGGTACTCAAAAACTTTTTTGCTTCAGTCTTCACTGCCAGGCTTCCCACATCTCTTGAGTCCCTGAAACTCTAGGCTGGGACTGTGGGAGCAAAGTCCCTCCAACTGTGAGCCAAGAGCAGGTTTGAGACAACGCCATGAAACTGAACAGGTACAAGTCTATAGGGCCCAATGTCATGCATCCCAGGGCCCTGAGGGAACTGGCTGATGCAGTTTCCAAGCCTCTCTCCATCATATTTGAAAAGCCCTGTCGGTCAAGTGAAGTCTCTGGTGACTGGAAAAATCACTCCCATTTTTAGAAAGGGTAGAAGGGAAGACCCAGGGAATTACCAACCGGTGAGTCTCAGCTCTTTGCCTGGAAAGATCATGGAACAGATCCTCCTGGAAGCAATGTCAAGGCACATGAAAGACAAGGAGGTAATCTAAGACAGCCAGCATGGCTTCACCAAGATCAAATTGTGTCTGATCAATCTGGTGACCTTCTATGGTGGAGTGAATGCATCAGTTGACCAGGAGAGACTGACGTCATCTACCTGGACTTCTGTAAGGCCTTTGACATGATCCCACATGACATCCTGATCAGGATGAATTGAGATGGATTTGATATGGATTTGAAAGGTGGACTATTCAGTGGATAAGGAGTTGGCTGGATGGCTGCAGCCAGAGAGCTGTGGTCACTGGCTCCATGTCCAGGTGGAGGCTGGTGTTGAGTGGTGTCTCTCAGGAGTCCATCTTGACACCACTGTTGTTTAATATCTTCATCAATGATATAAACGATGGGGTTGAGTGCATACTCAGCAAGTTTGCAGATGACATCAAGCTGAGTGGTGCAGTTGATACCACAGAAGGAAGGGAAGCCATCCAAAGGGATATGGACAAGCTTGAGAAGTGGGCCCATGTGAACCTAATGAGGTTCAACAAGTCCAAGAGCAAGGTGCTGCACATGGATCAGGGCAATCCCAGACATAAGGACAGACTGAGTGAAACACTCATGCTTGCAGCCCAGAAGGCCAGCTGCATCCTGAGCTGCATCAACAAAGGAGTGGCTAGCAGGTTGAGGGAGTTGATTATGCCCCTCTGCTCTGCCCTTGTGAGTCCCCACTTGGAGTCCTGCATCCAGGTCTGGGGCCCCCAACACAAGGAAGGGGATCTGCTAGAGTGGGTCCAGTGGAGGGCCACAAAGTGATCAGAGTGCTGGAGCACCACGTGTATGAAGAAAGGCTGAGAGAACTGGGGATGTTCAGCCTGAAGAAGAGAAAGCTCTGGTATGACCTAATTACAGCTTTTCAGTACTTAAAGAGGACTATTTAAAAAAATGGAGAGTGACTTTTTACATAGACAAATAGTGACAGGACAATGGTAACTGTTTTCAACTAAGAGATGGCACCCTGGGCAACCTGATCTTGTGGGTAGCGTCCCTGCCCATGGCAGGGGGTTGGAACTAGATGCTCTTTAAGGTTCCTTCAAACCCAAACCATTCTTGTAGAGAAAGTGAAATACATTCTCTTCTATTAGTATCTTGAGAGGTTTATTAACAGCAAACATTAAATAAGTTAAATATTTTTAAATCACAGAAAAAAAACATTGAATAGCATTGACTGTGAACTACTGCTCTTGAATCAGAGAGTGTCATTCATTTGAAATGACATGGAAAAAGAGAGAGATGGGTGTATTAGTTAGCCACAGAATACCTATGAGCTAGTGATCTAGTGTGTCTCAGGAAAAAAAAGTGATGCATTTCCTATTAAAATAGGAAAAATACAATTCATTAGACATTGCTAAATATTTGGTCACACATGAGAAAATGTGTAAGCAGAACAGTTGGAGAGAAAAGCTAATATTGTGATCAGCAGAATGGAGTATTTCTCTTGGTTAGACTAAGAAATGATACCTTGTTTAGCATAGAAAAAGAAGAGCTGAATTTGAAAGAGTATAAATACTCCATATCAGCAGAGTAGGGTGAAAATATTGGGAAGGAGTATGACCATTAAGGATAAAAGATAATGCTGGTCTAAAGGTAAGTATATGCAAGCTGGCTATGAGAAAAAAATTGGAACAAATCTGTAATAAATGTATTTGTTGGTGTGGGGGAGAGGGGCGTGAGGAAATGGTTTTAAAGTGGACCTCAGTATGTGTACAGAGGTACTTCACAGTTTTGTGGCCTATGACAGCTGGAAGTGGCAAAGGATGTTTTTCCAGTTCTCAAATATCAACTTATTCAGAGTTTTAGAACAATCAGTAATTTTTGTTGCACCAAAATTTAAGGAAGATTAAGTATGTAAACTCAGAAAGCACTGATAGGTTAGCTTGGCTTTCATCTAGGCATCAATAGAGAATAATATGGGATGTAATCAGTAAAGACTAGCATAATTAATGGCAATTAGCATAGTTTTATAATAAACAGCTCTTATTAAACAAATGGTGTATTTTTGATGAGAATACATTTGGTTTAGGGTAGTACTTGTGCCTTTATAATATACCTAGAGATAGAACACAAAGACATTTGCTTTAAGAAGGCATAAAAACCTGCAAAAAATATGGCACTGTTCAAAATTCACAAAATCCATATTCAATGTATTAAAGACTGATCATATGAATGGTTATAGTTTACAGACTCTCCTGTATGTGCATCCATCAGGGACCAGTGTTGTTCAGTGTCTTTATCAATGTTCTAGAAGAAAATATAAAATCAATACAAATAAATCTGTGGATGACATAAACACTGGTAGAGCGGTAAATAATACTAGAGGCAGGTTAGTAATAAAGATCGTTATGCGTCATTTGGTAAAGAGATGGTAAGGTTAATCTGAACTTGTACAAGGTCATATAACAAGAAAAAGAGAATGTACATCATAGTTATGGAGTAGAGAACTGTTATTTGGAAAGAATGGACTTGGAAAGGCTTTAGAGTAACACTGAATGAAAATGGATTTGTGAGTTTGTTAACTTTTTATACACATATATATTGATATAAAATTCTTTGCTTTGAAATGTTTTAATTTTTTATTCAGTCACAGAATCACAGAATCATCTAGGTTGGAGGAGACCTCCAAGATCACCTTGTCCAACCTCTGACCTAACACTAACAAGTCCTCCACTAAACCATATCACTAAGTTCAACATCTAAATGTCTCGTAAAGACCTCCAGGGATGGTGACTCAACCACTTCCCTGGGCAGCCCATTCCAATGGCTAACAACCCTTTCAGTAAAGAAGTTCTTCCTAATATCCAACCTAAACCTCCCCTGGCGCAACTTTAGTGCCAATCACAAGTTTGAAAAAAAAAATTGATTAGAATGTTTGTTTTCAATGAGATAAAAGGTATTAAACATGCCAGAGGAAAGTTTAGAGTAAAACACTATTTTTAAATTAAAAAAAAATCAAAATGTTTTAAGTTTTGCAAGGTTGAAACTCCAGGGACTAATGATATAGACATTACATTCCTCTATTAAGTCCTCTTGAAAGGTTCTCTTGATTGCTCTGGACACATCAACACCATGGACATACTCAAAACCTTGCTGCAGAATCTTCCTGCAGCATCATTAGGTCTCTCTAAAATTCAAGTCATGTCCCATGCATGAATATAACATGCTGCCTTGTATGTTAAAACCCTAGCAAGATACACCGCCTGGCTTTGTAAATCAGTACTATTTCTAAGGCAAAGTCATTTGCTTTCCAGGAAACACCCTCCATAATCTTGGTGAATGCAGGATACTTTTCCGACTGTTGATTTAGCATTGGTTGAACCAAAGCTGTTGGCAATATCTGGGACTGCACAGAACAGCTGCCTTTTCCACACAATATAAGGTTTCTCGTGCCCCTGTAAACTATCTTCCCTGCAGGTCTCTCATGGGAGTACACATCGTCCAATTTAGTAACTTCAGCTTAGTTTACATTTGGAATTAATTACAAATCTGTATAATACAATGCACATTTCTGATAACAACAGCAAAATAAAGCTGATAGTGTGCATTCTGTATGTTTAAAGTAGAGCTTTTTCTTGTTACCTGTGTCACTGCAATGAAATATCACCAAGGTTCCCCCACTCTGATCTTCACAGAATGCCAGTAATATTGCAACAATATAAAGAAATGCATACTAGCAAATTGATGTGCTTTTTAATGCTTGAGCTATATAATTTTAGTACAAATATGTCTAATGTTACTAACTATCTTGCCAGGAGGAAACATGCCAGCTATTGGAAGCACTTGCTTGTTGTGAGTGAGACAGGACTTCTCCAAGTGTTCAATCCCACAGCTGCAGTGCATAATTCTTCCTTCTTATCCCCAGTGCATCTTTCAGTCTCTTGCAAGTGGTCTGTTATTTCTGGATGGTCTCAAAGAAGGAGCCAGAATTTCCAGCTCTTTGCTTTTCTGGTTTGATCTGTTATCTCATTGTGTACTGATGTTGGTTTTCTGCCCTCTCCTTCTCATTCTTACAGATTGTCTCTGTTCTTTCCTTCACTTTTATTTATTTATTTATTTATTTATTTTTCTGTTTATTTTTTTCTGTTCTCAATGTTTCAACTGTCTTATTGCTGGTTTCAGCCCAGGATATCAAAATAAAGAGTAGTAAACATACATCTAGGTCTTCCTCATCTCACTTGCTTGAGTCTTGTATCTCATTTTCTTGTCTATGTTGTTGTCTATGCCCTGTGTCATTCCCATGCAAAAGCAATCAATTTTAAGCACTTTTAAGTCGTGGTCTTTGTTTCTGGTATTCCTACACCTAAAACATTAGCTTTTCATTCCTCATCAAACACTTTTAGTTAGCCTGGTTTGCACAACCAATTTCTCTCAAACTTTTCTTTATTCTTGAGTGTGCCACTACTACTACTATTACTACTACTACTACCACTGCTGCTACTACTACTACTACTACTACTACTACTACTAAGTCTAAAACCTTTATTTGTATTTTGGTTATATTGGGGGCATTCTATATGAAGTTTAAGCACATAGTTAAGTGTCTTCTAGCATCAGGATTTAAATTCCTTTCCAAATATTTTATTATAATTTTCCATTTGACCAAAAAGAGGTCAAAAATGAATATTTAATTGTTTCAAGGAGTGAGAACTGTAGAGTGAAATAGAAGAACAAAATTGAAAATGCAATAAGTATAATTACAAGACAGAATTTTTATTTTGTTCTTATTTATTATATGTCCAGCTTGAGAATACAGCTTGGCTATTCACTCAGGCAAAGAACTAGATGATGTGTAGAAAAGTCCTTTTGTTCTTTTTCTCCTCTGAGCTCTGCCCCATTTAGATTCTATGTTTTACTTAGGTAGTGACTATATGGTCTTGACTACCTAAAAATCCGTTCTATAAATTTGGTACTACCAGCAACAAATAATAAGATCCCAAAAATATCTCAGAGACTTTCATCCCACTCCATTATGAATGAAGTTCACTGTTATGCACAGGGACAGCGCATACATTAGATGTTATATAAATCTCAGTTGAGTTCTAAATGCAGGGTTTGAGGAGTGTCTAGGTTCTTACTGGGAAGCACTACAGAAAGGATTAAAGGTATACCAGAGCAGTTTGAAAAGATTAAGAATCATTAGAGTTTTTTTGAAAGAAAGAAACAAACAAAACAAGTAAGGGAATAAGGTACTGAGACAGGTAAGGAATTCATTGATATATTTTGTGATAGATGGTAGACTTAATTATTAATAAAATAGATTAGGAACTGAGTATAAGAATAGAGGAAAGGTCTGATTTAAAAATGAAAGACCTAGAGAAAGAGAGATCATACCTAAAGTAATACCTGAAAGATCATACCTAAAGCACTTGCTGGGAGCCGTTACTATAATAGGACTGTACAATCCAATTGTGTATGCAAAAATGTGTTGTTTTTTTTTTTTTTTCATCCTTATTTTTCTCTTCAGTTGGGTTACTTTGTTTTTGTTTATAAAGTGGCCATCTCTGGCCTCTTGCTGGTGGTACCTCCCTGAAACATCTTCAGTAAAATATACAGTGCTACCATGCACCTGGCCCAGGACACCTGGCCCAAACTAATTGAGAGTCTCTAGAGAGGTGAAGGTCAGGGTGAATGATATATACCTGACAGCAGTGAACAGTAGGACACCCCAGATGCTCCCTTCCAGCTGCTGTGGTATTTCTGCTTGTAGGGTAGGGGTGTTGCCAAGGTAGACACAGTTAGTCTAGAGCTGTTAGAATTAGTTTAGAAATTGGAAATTGGGAAGCAATTAACTGGAACAGCACTTTCTTCTAAAGTTTTTTTTAAATAAAATTTTGTTTCTTATTCTAGCATTGCACTTGAGACCACTGTACAAATCTTCCTCTTCACATACAGTTTTTACTGCTCTAATTAATTCCCTTCTTTTCTTCTCATCTCCAGTCCCTCCTCCCTTCTGAAATTGGATCAAATAATAGGGGCAGGCTTCCAACTTTGTTGTTTGATGTACTTTTATCATAAAATGAAGCAAGAATAAAAAGCATGACTTCCTTATTATGATATTGTTACTTTCTAAAATAACTTCTCTGTGAAAAAATAAAAAATAAAAAATCTGGTTATAAGATATGAATCAGCCATGTGATAAAACCTTTCACTCTTCTACACATGTGCCAAATCTTAGAAACACACCTGTTGTTGTAATATTAGTTTAAAGAACTCAAAGATGAAGGATATAAAGTATTTCAGACACCAAGCAGACTGCAGGATAATCTCTTAATCCAGACAGATGAAAGGAAATGCAGATTTTATGCCCTCTTGAGAGTGGCAGCCTGTCAAAAAATAGATCTTTATGTTCAGGTTGCCAAAAAAAGAGAGAGGGAAATAGAGAGAAAAGGTCTCTATCTCAAGCATGCAAACACACATACAGACACAAAGAGAATGTCTGTGCTACAGCACTACGTTAATCACACTCATTTAGAAATCAATGCCAAAACATATATTGATAGATAACCCTCTTTCTTTTCTGAAGAGAAAGAAAGTATATTGTTTGAAAATAAGAGATTTTTGCACCATAAAATATAAAGAAAAAAGAAACACTTTAGTGTATCTAACAGACTGAAATCAGAATAGTAATATTTTCTCTTACTTAAAATAAAGGTTTTTATTGCAATAGACACTAAAAATGTTAATTGCAGAACACTATTGTTTTAGACAAATCTTAAGATATTCTGTTCAAATAACGATCATGGTCAATGCACACTACTTGTTTCAGAGATTTTCTGGGCCAGATTGTGCTGCTTTTATTTGTGTCAAATACTAACTCTGATTTCAATTAGTATACTTGAATAATAAGGGACTAAGACAAAATGTAGTCTTGAATTTTTAACATTACGATACCCTTTCATTTGAATCCCACAAGGTATATGAGAGATTCTTCTTACTGGAGAAAGTGACAATATTACTTTGAGTATAGGAAAGCAAAGCTGTGTGATTACTTCAGTTTCTTCAGCTCCCTTGCATTTAATCTATTTTTTATCTTTTATGTTCACAGAGTGCAGAAGGTGAAGGTGGGGATGGAAAAGCATATCAAGCAAAATGTGGATAGAGTCAGCAGTAAAAGAAAAAATGCGTGCTGTCCTCTACTGTGCAAAGCAAGCATAATCGCTGACATGAAGCAGTTTGCACTTCTGGGAGGAAAAAAATAACCAACAAAGATTCTTTACCAATGACAATAACAAACCTGGAAAAAAAAAAAAAAAAAAAAAAAAAGAACACTGTTTTACAGCATAACTTAATGCTTACTCTGATTTGGACGTATTACAGTAATACTTCTACATTTACCTGGACTATAATCTTATATCCATACTATTTGCACTTTGTAGGTCTTCATTTTGTATTTTAAACTGAGTACTGGCCATTCTCCAAAACAAACTCTTTCCCATGTCCACAATCAAATGATGATATGTGTTTAAACATAATGTATTTCTTTAGTTAAAAAGCAAAACAAACAAATTCTCTTGAACTGTCAACAAAGAATTAGTGATGTGCTAGCATATATAGCATTGCTAAAATGTTTCTGAATACAATATTTGCAAGATTTCTTCACTTTTTATAAAATACCTTGCAAATCTGACCTATCTACCCCTAATGCGAATTCTAATCTGTTGGAGAAGAAGATTCACCATTCACAACACAATTGCTGCTTTTAGCAGTTGTATGAGATATTACAAATGTTTCTTCCCCATGTGTAAGGAAGCAAAAGAGCAGTAGGAATGGGAAAGTATTATACTCTTGGGAGAGGGTGTTATCATTGTCATAGAGAGACACGTGAGGAGAAACCCAGTGCACACATTATAGCAGTGCAGGAGAACCTAAGACACTTTTACCTCCCTATTAAACCCCACCGTGTAATTCCTTGCCACAGT
Source organism: Anser cygnoides (assembly GCF_040182565.1). NCBI lineage: Eukaryota > Metazoa > Chordata > Aves > Anseriformes > Anatidae > Anser > Anser cygnoides. Next base: position 98,554,731 of record NC_089875.1, read on the forward strand.
GTTGAGGACCCCTGTGTTGCCAGGGAAGCATCATGATTTCTCAATAGCTCTTTATTCTATATGTAGTTTGAATGACTTCCAGCTTCTGACACTCATGGATGCAGCAGAGGACATGGCCAGGTACAAGTGCACAGGGAGGAGCTTTGGCTTCATGAGAGATAAGTGTGGCCACAGCTTCCCTACCTGCCTGCTGGTCACAGTGGGTCTGGTCTCTCAAGGCTGCAGTTTGCTGGAAGAGGTTTTATGCACTGAAAACCCTCTAGGAAAAATTTGTTTCCTTAAATGCTGCGTTAGATAGGAAGATTTGATACAGTGTTAAGTACCCACTGTAGGGATAATTCTGAGAGTCCCATGAAAAACAGAGGTCATAGCACATTTATTTCTTAGTCATTCCCATATCTTTTTTTAGGCTTTTCAGAAGAACAAACTGTTAAGAAGAGATTTCAAACAGAGCAGTGAGATGACTTTTCGTATACTTATGAAAAGAAAAGGGAACAAAGAGGGGAAAGTATGAAGGCTTTGCAATATCAGAGTATTAGTATTTGATGTTAATATTCATCCTATTATGCAAAAATGCAAAATTAGACTTACCTTCTTAGTCAAGAATGCTCTGAGGCTTCAGCAAAGATAGTGGAATTTAAAATATTAAGATAAAAATGATACATAACTGCAACATATTTTAATGATTATTTATTAAAATGGCAGTGCAAGTACAATAATAACTGAACATAATTTCATAACATACTAGTTATACCTTTCATAATGTTCATGGACATAATGACTTAATTGGGCTTTTGGGTACCTCACTGGGCAGAAAGTAAAATGATATGCTGCAACATGCAGTTCCTTCTCATGCTTTCCTTGCCTTAAACTTGATTATCATTATCAGGAAAAAATAAATATATAAATAAATAAATCTGAAGAAAGATAGTTTTATAAGGACTCAGTAGTGGTACCAACATAATCTTCATTTTGGTTTTGTTCTTTGCTTTTTCATTTTACTTCAACATTTAAGTTACCGTAGGAAAAAATATTTCTATTTTACTAAGAAGCATGTCAGAAAGGAGTACTAGGTGCTCACACCTACATAGAAGGAGGAAGCCTCTCCCCCTTCAGAAGGTGTATATATAAATTGGTCTTGGATTCAAATGCTTTTACTCTTAAGGGAATTTGAACCCACCTCCATTCTGACAGTAAAGTGGTGGAGCTATTAAATGACAGTCTGAACGTGGATCTATGAATACCATACTCTCCTACGTCTGGTGCTGTAGATTAAGTCTAAGGAGCCTAAACATCATTCCTTCAGGTGTTCTGATCTCAATCTATCCTGTTAGAGATAAATTACCTTGTGCAGTATACTTAAATATTTATTGAGAGTAATTCAATAGCCTGGTTAGGACATTAAAAAAAAAAAAAAAAAAAAAAAAAAAAGGTGACAGCCCTACTTTCTGCCTGATTCGTATTAACAATGAATTTTCTGCATAATGAATATTTAGGTTACCACCCTCACCTAAGAAGTGAGTAATCTTAAAGGTAGTCCTTGTTCCAGTGCAAGTTTAATTAGTTATGTAAGTAAAATTTCCCTGGCAAGAAAAAAAAAAAAAAAAAAGAAAAAGAATTAAAGCATCTTCTTCAACTAGTAGCTTGGACTGTCTTTTTGAAGGAGGTTACTGATTCAGACCAAGCAAAGATGTAAAACAGTTCATGATGCTCTTCTGGTGGGATTTATCTTCTGTAGCATTAAAGTTATGTTTGCATTAGGATTTTTCTTTACATTGGAACTGTGTTTTTCAAATGACTATCTTAGTCGCTTCCATTTCTTGTGCATTGGCTCACATAGGGAGCAATCCTGGATTGCACAAACTGGGCTCCTTTTGGATAAACCTGTACTGGGAGATGCAGCTATATTTTCACCTTTTTGCATCTATAAATTCACCTTTTTGCAGTGACTTCACTCTGCATACATGAGTTATTTAGGAAGGACCAAGCCTTTTTACACTAGCGTTATATTTTAGGAAAAAAAAAAAAATCAGGACACTATCTGGACGGATGCGCTAATTCAAATTCAGTATCGAAGTGCCATAAAAGATCGTCATGTGCAGGACTGTCCAGTTGTTTATGATGAGGGGATAGGAAAGTTGACAATACAGTTTTTAAACTTCTGGAAATGTAAAGTTCTTGCTTTACACTTTCCTTAAGAAATTCCTAGATATTGTTGTCTGGAGTAAATCTAATGATCATTAGCTATTGACTAATCCTAGGCTGCCAAATATTAATTTAAGGATTGTTTGTGCTATGCAGTTTCTCAGATAATTCTCTTCCAATGTGGAGGCATTTTCTGTCTAGTTTATTTATAAGAAGTGATAGCTGTTGAATTTTCCATTACTCCAGCATACAATATTTATTTTATTAACTGTACCACCATTAGTGTATTTGGGGTTCAAGCCATGGACTGCAGTCATCTCCAAAATAATGTGAAACAATGAAAGTGAAGAATGAGTAATTTACATGAGCCACAAATGTACCATTCACCCAAATACAGCAAGTAATTCATTTCAGAAGCTATTCTAATGAATGGTATCCATACTTCTAAAGCAAACAAATGAGGGGTCTGCCAACTTTTTTCCAGAATAGTCTTTGATGTGAGACAACACTGAATATGCAGAAGCTTTGAACAAGCAAGTTCAGAAAAGTATTGGGAATATGAGAAATAGTCTGCAATATGATTGCTCAGATTTGTCTGTTATGGGAAGTTCACGAAAACTGGTTCTGGATTATTCACTTGATTTTTTTTTTCCTAAGATATTAACTACTGTAATACAGATTTCTTGCTGAATTACAAACTACACTCTTTTTTTGCCAATTCTTTATTGTTTGGCTCTCACTTGTAGCACAGCTGAGTTTTACTCTATTTTAAGCAATCTTTTTACATCTCCTTCAAATCTCACACACAGCGCACAAAATCTTTCTTTCCTGGAGAGACATTGCTGGACTGAGATGAAGTCAAATGCAAGTGAAAAAAGAGGAAGGACTAGAAAAAAAGGTTTGCCAGCTTGCATCCTAAAGGCATATACATGATTAACAGAATATATTTTCAACTTCCACTTTCATGCATTCACATGCAAAACTAGAGGATATTTTCTGAAGCTTTTTACTTCTAAATTGTTTACTGTTACAGAATTATACATTAACCAATTGATTTTGATTAAATAGATGGCATTTTGAATGCACATAAAAGAAATTAATTTATAGTAGCTGGTTCATAACATTAATATGAACAGTGTTTATAGTATGAGGATATGTCCTAATAGCTTAATATACAACTCTATCCTGCTGCATTTAAGTACTTTGTAACCTTTCCAGACAAATATCACACCTATCTAAATTTAGGTGAAATACTAGTTAAATCCATTCACTTGGTTCAGACAACTGTTTCTGTGTAATAACTTTGAAGGAGCTCTGTAGGTTTTCATGTGAATTAAGTGACAAGAGTGTTGAAGAAAGCAATACTCTAGCTCTCAAACGGCAATGAAGGCGAAAACATGGGCCATCACAACCAGAGAACCAGATTACAGTCCTTTAAAACAATTTATAGAAAAGAAAGACTTGGAAACAAGCTTTTAAAGTGGTAGGAGTTCAATATCTTGTACAATGTGGGATTTATATATTTAAAAAATAAAAATAAGAACTTAAAATTCTGGGATAAATATGTGCAACTATGGTATAATCAAACTTGTCCAATGTGAATGAAACTCATCTGTTATTCTTCCTGTATCTTCTATTTATGCCTTTTCTACAACCACCTGTCTATGTTGCCATTCATGAATTTATACATCCTTTTCTTCATGCATGCTTGGATGAAAGTGTGTGTACAACTCTTTTGTCAAAAAAGAGCAGACTGAGAAGACACAAGATTGGCCAGATTTCTCTGTTGATGCACCTGAAAATAGAGATTCTCCTGCTAACAACATCCATGCTGTTTCATGCAGAGATGAAACCTTTCCAGTAGGATATTTTGCGTTTTTATTCACCGTTAAAGATTTATCAGTTCTGAGAGCATTTTCAGTAATAATTCCAGATAAAGAAATATACCTAAGTTTAGCTGTCCTCAGTATCAAGTCTGTGAAGGAAAAACAAACAAACAAGCAAAAGCATACAAACAACCAAACAACAACAACAACAAAAGTGAAACTAAACTGAGCTTTTTAAAAAAGAGATGTAATAATGTTCCCACCATCATTTTGTTGGTCTTATGACAGTTCAGAGAAAAAAAAAATTAATTCAAAATATCCACATAAGATTGATAGAAAGTTATAAGATGACAATAAAAATAAATAAGATTCAAAAGGATCAGCTCCAGTTAGCAGGGATGTACTACCCAATGTTGGCCTCAAAGGAAAAGTATATCAAGAACAGAAGGAAGCTTAGATGAACAAGGCTGTTGAAGATTATATTTTGTTGTCTTCCCTGAAAAGCTCTCTGGAGAACCTCAGTAGATTTACTAGATTCAGTAACATAACTTCCTGATGGCTAATGGTGAAAAAATGGTTGTCAAAGAGATACTAGTTTTATTGTGTGAAAAAGTAATATTGTGTCTGCAGCTAGCTGGACATATGGTGTTGCCCTCAGAGTTTTCATTTTGAGTGAAAAATCATGCCTAAAAATTATGGATGCCTTTAAAAAATCATTCCTTGTCTCTATGATGCTCCTTACATGGATTTTGCTCTTCACAGCAGTTTTCTTCCAGGGTGACATGTCTGGCCACAGCTGTGCATCAGGCACAAACAAGTTATCCTACAGAGCAAGTGTTTTCAAGGGGTGTAGTACGTGGGCTGTATTATAGCCCAACGTCTGCAGCTGGATTAACATCAGCCATTTTAGCTAACATCCATGATATGAAAAGAAATTTTCCCTAACTCTCATCTTTGAACCATGCTGTCAAAACATCTTTTAAAAGTTGGCAGCATGGTATTAGTAATAAAGTATCACAAAAAAACATTCAGTGTAGAAAACTGACTAAAACATGTTCTCTGGATTCTCTCATGGATTTCAGTAGGCTCAGTTATAGAGCATTTTATGTCTTAAGAGAATTATAGAATTTTTGTGTGATTAAGTTTGCAATTTTCATATTAAATTATATATATATATATATATATCTTGACTTGTTTCTTCTTCAGGCTGACTTCCCTTTGAAGTTGCATTTTGCCTAGCATTAATAGAAAGATATTGAACCAAACAGACTTTTGCTAAGTTGCATTTCTGGAAATGTTTGGTTTCTAAAAATAATATTTACTTTTAATAGATGTTTTAAATATCAAATATTGTTTTGACTATGTCACATTATATGATGTAAAAACCTGTCTGCACATCCACAAAGGAGCACAGAAAATAGAAGGGCAAGCAGATAAACAGAAGTGGTCATGCGGGGCGCCAGCAGCTGAACTGGACCATGGGAAATGGTGTGTGCCTGAGTGCCCGTTACTGGGATGACCTGAGTGAGTGACACCAAGTGCCAGCCCCATGGTGGGTGAGGGTCAGAGCCCCTGTGTCCATGGTACAACACCAGGAGCCAGTATAAGTACACAAGTACCTATGTGTACATGTATCCTCACTTATGGACCTCCATCCTGCCCAGCCAGAGGGGAGTAACAGGATGAGGCCATTGGTGCTGTCTGTGTCTGTACGAGAGCTGTCTGGGTTAATTTGTGTGGCCAGACGTGCATATATGTATGTTCGTTGCCTGACAGTGTACATTGTATGAATGAGCTTTTATTTTGTACATAGCAGGCAATGGATCTCTTCTCAGGGTAACATCTCTGTTTGGCTAGATATGGATTTTGATAAATCAAGAGGTCTTTTACATCTCCAGCTTTATGAAGAATCTTTGAAATTATCAAAATGATGTAACTGCCATGTATTTTTTCCTGGACATGTGACTATAACCTCAGTTGGAGTCCGTTTTTTTTGGTCAGAGAACCTCATTCTTACATTTTCCTGTCTGAACAAACACAAAACCACATAAAGCCAAATTGCACAACCAAGCACACAATTATAGCCAATGGGATCACCCCACTCTATCTAGCAGATATGTTTGGCACAAATAGTACCCTGAAGAGTGAAGTCGGTAGTGGCAGGCGTCCCTAAGAATCCTAGGTGCTAAAATACTGTTTGATTTCATTTTGGATTGTGGTGGTTTTTCTCGGGTGGGCAGCCAAGCTCCACCACAACCACTCTCTCACTCCCCCTCCTCAAAGGGAAAGGTTGAGGAAATACGATGCAAAGTGCTCAAGGTTTGAGGTAACAACAGAGAGATTGCTCAACAATTGACAGGCAAACCAGACTCAGAATAGGAATATTAGTAAAATTTATTGCCTATTACTAGCAAGTTAGAGAAGTGAGAAACAAAGGAAAGAAACTAAAAACACCTTTCCCCAATCCACCCTCTTCCACCTCCTCTCTCATGAGCTGAGCAGGAAATGGGGGCTGCAGTCAGTCTATAGCACTTAGTCTCCACTGCTCCTGCATGGTCATTCTCTGCCCCTGCTCCATGTGGGGTCCCTCCCACGGGATGCTGTCCTTCCCAAACTGATCCTGTGGGGGCTTCCCACAGTTCTTCTTCAAGAACAGTTCTTCAAGAACTGCTCCCATATGGGTCCATACCACGGGGTCCATCCCCCAGGAACAAACTGCTCCAGCACGGGTCCCCCACGGGTGGCAGCTCCCCCCAGACCCCCTGCTCCTGCGTGGGCTCCTCTCCACGGGCTGCAGCTCCGGCCCGGGGCCTGCTCCTGCGGGGGCTCTCCATGGGCCGCAGCCTCCTCCAGGCCACATCCACCTGCTCCACCGGGGGCTCCTCCACGGGCTGCAGCGTGGAGATCTGCTCCGTGTGGGACCCATGGGCTGCAGGGGGACAGCCTGCTCCACCAGGGGCCTCTCCCCAGGCCGCAGGGGAACTGCTGCTGCGTGCCTGGAGCACCTCCTGCCCTCCTGCTGCACTGACCTTGGTGCCTGCAGGGCTGTTTCTCACTGCTCACTCTCCCAGCTCCTGTTGAAGAACAGTTATTATTATTATTATTATTATTATTATTATTATTATTATTGTTGTTGTTTTGTTGTTGTTGTTGTTGTTTTGTTGTTGTTGTTTTGTTTTGTTGTTGTTGTTTTGTTGTTATTGTTATTATTGTTGTTGTTGTTGTTATTATTGTTATTATTGTTATTATTTTGTTTTCTTCAACCTGCTCTCACAGAGATGCAAACAACATTGTTTATTGGCTTGGCTCTGGCCAGTGGCGGGTCCCTTTGGAGCCTGCTGAAACTGGCCCTTAACTAACATGGGGCAGCTTCTGGATTCTTCTCACAGAAGGTACTTCTGCAGGCCCCTGCTACCAACACCTTGCCATGTAAACCCACTACTGGTATCCTTGAGTTTCAATGCACTTGATAGCTTATTTTAATTTATTTCTTAATTTTATAGTGTTTACTTTCAGTCTTGTCTAGTTCAAAAAATACTCAAATTTAAGTTCATAACAAAGACTGTCTATGACTGCAGTACTTCAGATCTGTGTCTGAAATTTTCTTGATGGAACCTGCCTTGACTTTAAAAAAAAGCATTGTCTAAATCTGCCTTTTCAAATTCTAGTCATTCAGGCTAAATGGGACATCTTTGACAGCTGATTAAAATATCTAAGTGTTATCATTTTCAGTGGTCAGTATTGTGAACAGCACTCTCAATGTTTTTTTTTTCCTCTACTTGTAAATTTTCATGATAGTTTTGCAAAGCAAATCTCAATTAAAAGCCCAATATTAAATCACATCAGGAAATCCTTTCACTTCAGTGAAGTGAAATAATAGAACAATAACTATTACTAGTCAAAAGAAACATTTAATACAACAGCGTAACCTTTCACAGTGTTATCATTAGCTATCATTAACTATCTAAATGAATGTTATAGGGCATATCAAATCACATGTCTAGGGAGCCCATCTCTGATGATCTGATAATAAATACTTCCTGTCCTTTAGGGAAATATATGCTAATAAAGATTTATCCTATTTCATGATTAAAGTAAATGGCAAAACTCTGTTTTGGTAAGAAAGGCATAAGGTCTTTTGCGTTACTTCAAAGATCAGTACAAGGCAAAGCCAGAGACATTGCAGTAGAACCCTTTTCAGTGGGTAGACACTGCCAATTTCAAAATACAGACATCTTCAATAAGCAGACAAGCAAACAAAAAACCCACTGTGTGATTGTCACTTCTTACTTTCCTTGCCTTTTGATGAGATTTACGTTTTGCAAATTTTCCTAGTTCTGAGGTTTCAGAGCAGGGTTCTGTGCAGAACAATGAGGAATATGAGCAGGCTCACAAAATAGCTGTGCCATGTTAGCCTCCAAGGAGCCACACTGGAGTACGAGACAAAGAATAAATGTACAATAACAAGCTTCACAGCCCTGTGGCTCGACACACTGAGGGACTGCTCAAAACTGTTATTGCCTCAGGTTCAAAGCAAAACAAAGCCATTGAAGTCAGTTTGAATGGCAGGCTGCAACTTTAATTTATATTAAAAATATGTCTTAGTACAAATTATGCCTTTAACTTCATCAATTGCATTACCATATAACCTCATTTATGGAATGCTGAAGTCCTTTGATCCATTTTTTTAAATCATGATGGGTAAATAGGAAGGAATCTGTGTTAAGGGAAAACAAATCTGTGGAACTTTAAGACCCAGAAGATTTCTCTTTCTTGGTCTCATTAAATGGAAGCTGCTGTTCTCCACTACCGGGTCTAGCCAATAGTGACACACACCCCTGCTTAGTCAGAGCCACCCAGACGAGATTGCCCAAGACCATGTCCAGGCAGCTTTTGAGGATATCCATGGAGAGAGAAACCAGAACTGTCTGAGCAACCAGTGCTCCATCATCCATACAGTAAAGAAGTGCTTCCTTCTTTGTCTTTTATGTTGAATAGTCAATAAACAAACATTGTTGCAAACCAGATGTCCTTGCAGGTATCCTTGCAGGTATCCTGAATCTGTGAACCATTTCCCCAAGGCTCATACACTGTCAATCCATAATCTCCTGGTATTTTCTCCTGCAAGATTAGCATTTTATTATACATTAGAATCTATCTGTCTATACTCTTCTTTTCTTCTGGGAATTGATCATTGGCAATCCACCTGTACTGAATCCTTCTGTCTGCATTATACAAACAGCACAGATATCTCTTATCACAGACATTGTGATGGGCCATCAATCATTACATCCAGCCTTAAGTAAGTTGGCAAATTGATAATTGATGAATAAACATCACCATAATAGTTCTGCTCTCCCATATTGTATTTTGCCATTTAGTGTATAATAATTTTCTGTTGGCCACTGTATCCTTGATGTGGTTGTAAAGCTTTTCCATGTATCCTAATAATTTCTGGTTTTGTGTAACTACTTTTACCACAATGGTCTCATTTTAAGTGACATGAGGCAAGACTGTAGGGATAGCTCTTCCTATACTTACTAGCATCTCCAGACCAGATACTCCTCCACAATTGTCCTGAGTGTCCAGTGAGGCTGTTGAGTGGCAGACTTTTCTTTGCCTGGATGATGTGGCCTGTGTTGGCTCCAACCATGTTCTTGCAGAGTCATCTTTTTAGGGTACGTTGTAGTGGGTTTACATGGTGAGGTTTTGGAAGCAGAGAAGTTGCCCCATGTTAATGGTCAGCTTCATCAGGCTCCAATGGGACACACTGCTGGCCAGAGCCAAGCCAATAAGAGATGCTGTTTGCATCTCTGTGAAAGCAGATTTTAGAAGGTAAAAATAACAAAAAACAAAAACCATCAGCACCACCACCAACAAAAAAACCGTGGTAAAACAGCAGCTGGGAGAGTGAGGAGTGAGAACCAGCCCTGCAGCCCCCAAGGTCAGTGCAGCAGGAGGGCAGAAGGTGCTCCAGGCACACAGCAGCAGTTCCCCTGCGGCCTGTGGAGAGGCCCCTGGTGGAGCAGGCTGTCCCCCTGAAGCCCATGGTGGGGCAGATCTTCACACTGCAGCCTATGGAGGAGCCCCCGGTGGAGCAGGTAGATATGACCTGGAGGAGGAAATAATAATTTCTCTAATCTCCATATGCTCCATATGCTGAGGTTTTTTTTGCCCATGAGCGATCTGTTGTTGAGCGATCTCCCTTTTCTTATTTTGAACCTTGAGCCCTTTGCATCATATTTCCTCAGCATTTCCTTTTGAGGAGGGCGAGTGAGAGAGTGGTTGCAGTGGACTTCACCCAGCTGGGTAAAACCACCACATATGTTTAACTGTCCCAATTTTGTATTACGTGATTATTTATCACTCTATCATCCCTATAAATTTGAATATTACTGATGGATCTTCTTTCCTCTGTTTAGCTAGGATATTATTTTGTTCCCAACACATTACAAATTCTCAGAGAGACTTGAGTTGGCAGTAACACTTACTCTTGCCCTCAGTGAATCCTTTGAGGCCCATTCTTTACTGTTGATGGAAAATGCTAGACCTTCTGATACATATAAACCTACCACTCCATTTTCAGTATTCAATGTTTAATAATAGCCAATTCACTCCTCCTGTATACTCCACAAATAATGTCAAGAATACTTTGTAGAACAAAATTGCTCCCAACTTGCATTGCAAGCATTTAGAAGCACTGCCAGCATCTGTATATGATCCATATCCATGGTCCTATGTCCCATCCCATGTCCTTTGTCATCTTGCCTGTGTCCAATCTTCTGGTAGGACTGGTCTTCTGATAGTTTCCAAGTAAATACGATTTCAGCCAAGAAACCTAGCCAAAGATGGGAAATGGTTATGTCTTGTCTGAGAAGATGTCTGAGACACCATTCTGGCCCTTGATATGTCTCTAACCAACTCAGAAAACCAAGTGGGACTGACTAGCAAAATGCTGTGTCTGTATTTGTGCAATTCTGCTGCCTGCTTATGGATTATTTACTTGTTATCTTCCCAGAAATGAAGAGGCTACAAAGAGATTTATTATTACTATTATTATTATTTCTTTAGTGATGTGTTGAATTATCTGAATGGATACTTAGAAATAGTCACCTTTAGAAAGTACTTTTTTTTTTTTAGAATGAAGTGGCAAAATTAAAAGCTCATCTGTATTGTTTTTAAACAAACAAACAAACAAAAAGATATATTTACAAGAGTACATCATCATTACTCTCCTAACACTGTCTGTTTTCTTATAATACAGTACTTACCTATTTACTAACATTGACTATATAGTTCCCTTGACAGGTAAGAATGGTGAGATTTGGCTTTACAGAGATATCTACAGAAATGAATCTAATACCTCAGAGTAGTGCACAAGACTAAGAAAAAATAAACAATAATACACTCAGTTAACAGAATAATGTTAAAGTTTTTCACAGAGTATATACAGTGAAATGGAAATAAAAAGACTAAATATAAAGAAGGGTAAAGATTTAAAGATAAATAAGGATGAATAAAGAACCTGTGACAGAGTAAAGCTCATATGATGATCTAGAAACAGTTTTGTTGTAAGGTTTTCTTTTGAAGGAAATGCTAGATTTTAGTAGAAAAAATATGGGTATTAGCAGAGCAAGACTCATTTTCCAACTAAAATAATTGTAATTATAGAAATTTCCTGAAATAAAAAATATATATTTTTTAAAATGTCTTATTTAAAAGTTAAGTCTATGCACCAGTAAATTGCTGATTACTTGTGCAAACTGTAATATCTTCCTTTCAAGTCTACGAAGTGATGACAACCTCCACCCAAGGCATTCACATGGGAGATGCTTTAAATTCTGAACTGGAACACAGGACTTCATTTAGTGCCTCTAGTTAAAACCCCAATCCTTTCGGGGTTAGAGGTCTCTCATTCTCTCCCCCTGCCACCCCCCACTTTCAGAAAAAAAAAAAAAAAAAAAAAAAAAAGAAAAAAAAAAAAAAGATATTCTTCATGTGGAATAGTACCAGAATAAAGATTTCTCTCAGCCTTCTTCCCTTCTTCGTCTGTAATCCTCTCCATGCTTTCCAAGGCAGGGAAAGGGTGCCTAGAAAGGGAGAAACTGTGAGTAGCTTGCCTGCTGCTAAAGTTTCATTAAATAATTTTCCTTTGCACCCTTGCATCTAGCGGGGAAGAAAATGACTGTTTGTTTGGCTGATTTTCACTGATCTGTTTATCTGTTTATGTATGTCTTTTGCACACTCTTGGAAAAAGGTCAAAAACCCCTGAAGTTAGCATGAATTAAACAGAAGGAGGCTCTTTATTTCTTCATAATTTTAAGGCTTTTTTTTTTTCCCCCCCGTGAAGAAAACTGCATAGTTTTTATTTTCTAGCTTTTTACCAGGTTGTTCCACAAAGTATTTCCCTAGATGTCTCTGAGCCTCTCTCTCCTGTTGTCTGGCTTAGACATGCCTGCAGCTTTCTTACAAAAGCAGAGACACTGTCTCTTACAATCAGCTCTTTCTATATCTATACCCTATGAAACCTCTGCCTTCATAACTTAGGTGTATGAAAGGCAAAAAAAAAGGTCTCTCACAGCTCAGGAGCTGCATAGCAGCATCACTGTTATTACATCAGGGACATAGGGAAGAATAGGGAAAATAGGGAAGCTTTGCATTTTTAATTTAGTATTTGCTGTGAATTAAGGGTAGCATATATTCTACTAACAACAGCTAACTATGAAAACAACCATACTGTGAAAACAGTAGCAGCTCTTAGGATAACAACTGCTAAAAGATTTACCACCACCACCATGCCCAAATTAAAAAATAAGTACATCAGCTCTGCATAAGAATCTCTGTCCTGTTGCAGTCCAAGACAGTCACAGAATCATGGAATGGTTAAGGTTGTAAGGGACCTCTGGAGGACATCTGGTCCAACCCCTGCTCAAGCAGGGACACCCAGAGCAGGGTGCCCAGGCCCATGTCCAGGTGGCTTTTGAAGATTTCCAAGAAGGAAGACTCTGCAGCCTTTCTGGGCAACCTGTGAGAGTGTTCAGTCACCTACACTGTAAAAGTGTTTCTTGATGTTTACACAGCACTTCTTGTGTTTCAGTTTTTGCCCATTGCCTCTTGTCCTGTCACTGGACACCACTGAAAAGAGCCTGGTACCATCTTCATTGCACCTTCCCTTTGGGTATTTAAGTACATTGATGAGTTTCCTCTTGAGCCTTCTCTTTTCTAGGCTGAACAGTCCCAGTTCTTGTCCCTTCATCATATTGGTGGCCCTTTGTTGGACCCTTTCCAATATGTCCATGTCTCTCTTGTACTGAGAAGTCCAGAACTGGACACAGTACTCCAGGTGAGGCCTCACCAACACTGAGTAGAGGGAAAGGATCACCTTTCTTGACTTGATGGTGATGCTTTGCTTCATACAGCTATTCTTAGCCTTCTTAGAAGCAAGGGCACATTGATGACTCATGTTCAACTTAGGTCCTAGGTCCTTCTCTGCAAAGTTGCTTTCCAGCTGGGTACCCCCAGTATGTCTTGGTGCCTGGAGTTGTTCCTCCCTGGGTGCAGAACTTGGCACTTTTTCTTGTTGAACTGCATGATGTTCTTGTCAGCCCATTCCTCCAGTCTGTCAATGTCCCTCTGAATGGCAGCACAGCTCTCCAGCGAATCAGCCACTCCTCCCAGTTTTGTGTCATCTGCAAATTTACTGAGGGTGAACTCTACCCTGTCATCCACATCATTAATCAAGATGTTAAACAGGACTGGACCCAGTGTTTACCTCTGGGGACCCTGCTTGTTACTGCCCTCTAACTACACTTTGTGCCACTGATCGCTACCCTCTGGCCCTAGCTGTTTAGCTTGTTTTTAATCCACCTCACTGTATGCTCATCCAGCCCATACTTCAACAGCTTCTCTATGAAGATCCTACGGGAGACAGTGTCAAAGGCTTTACTAAATCTAGAAAGACAATATCCACTGCTCTTGCTTCATCCATCAGGCTAGTTATTTTATTATAGAAATTTATCAGGTTGGTCAAGCATGACTTGCCCTTGGTGAATCCACGCTGACTACTCCTGATGATTTTCTTCTCCTTCATGTGCCTGGAAATGGTTAATGTTTGCACAAACATATTAGATTATTGTGAGTTACCAGTTTTATTCTTTTCTATTTAGAAAGAAAAGAAAGATTTTATTTTTAGGCCATGCTGAGAGTGCCTTCAGGATTTTTTTCTCTTTGTAAAACAATGTGTACATGTGGCTCTTCTATCAGGCTTCTGATTTCCTCACTGTTTTCAAATACATGCTTTGTCAGTCATTTCCTTACTTTTGGCAGGTTATTTGCAAACTGCCTTGATGACCCTCTTCAGCATCACTTTTGGATCCCCACTCAGTAGTATTGATTTCCCCACTGTGTACAGTATTGTTGTCAGCACTATATCTGTGGAACATTGCTTAACTGCTCTTTTTACTAAGTATCTCACCACTGATCTTTCAAAACTAGGAGCACTAATCTGCCAAGTTTTTTCACAGAAAGGTGATTTATGCCTAATCACACAATACAGCATATTCTTCATGCTGTCTTTATGGCCTAATTACAATAAGAGGAAAAGACACTTAACAGTGGACATTGCTACACACACTCCAGTTGTGCTTTTAGAAATTCAAAGGTAGTTGAAATAACAACAGTTCTGAAAGTTCATGTAAATAACTAGCTTGGTAGCCTGTGTGCAGGAGCAAGGGCTTACTAAAATTTATTTAATCTGCTCTTAAACCATGTGTATATGAAAAAATCAAATGAACCATGAAGTGGGTGGGACCTAGAGTTAAATAGACTGTCAAATATTCTGATAATGTCACATTTCTGTGACTTAGTTTCCTTTCTTAGTGAAAGCACAGCATGGCACTTTTGGAAACTTCTGTCCCAGTTTGCCTTAGGTGGCTCCTGCTGAGCAGAAGAGGATAAGAACAGCCAGCAGAACATAACAGGGCCTCCTTTACACTGTCTTACAGCTCATACAGCAAATGAGATTTTTTATTTTTTTTTTCTGATAGAGAGTGGCTGTCATCACTAAAGAGTTCTCTGCCTCTATGTCCTTCCTAAACATACTTCATAGAGCCTCCGGACCCAGAAAATAGCTGCAAGGAGGCATGACTCAAATAGGGACTCAGGTATTTTTGCACCACCTTATTCCTAGCTCTGTTCAAAGTGAAAAGTGGAAAATATTTTTGTTGAGAAACTGGAGATGTTTAGCCTAAAGTCCATTTGCTGGCATCAATGACCTATGGGCAGATTGCAATTTTTATTTCAATTTACATTCTGAAGCATCCTAAATATTTTTATCAAATTTGTTTGTGTATATTTTTACCTAACTGCTCTCTAGGGATTCATAAAGTCTGCCAAATTGTCGTACAGCAGGGGAGAAGGTAACTGTTATAGCACACAGCCTCATGATTAGACTGAAAGTGGTTATGGTTGAGGGCAAACTAATGACAAATATTTTTAGGAAAAAAATATTATCAAGATTGCTTAAAAATAAATCAAATGATAAGTAAGAAATTTACAGCAGTAAATTTTGGAAAGTGGTTTCTACAGAAACAGAAGACACAAGAACATGAACAATAACTGTTCCGCTGAGTTTGTTCACTTATCCTCCCAGGCTGGGCTTGTCAGTAGAATTATTGAAGCAGACCATAAAATCTCTCAAATATGTTATGTGATAACAAGTCTCTCAGAAGCTCACAAACAATCTTCACTGTCTTTGTGAGATTAAATAAACCATCTGGGACTCACTAAAAATGGTACAAAGTATATAATACTTTTAGTAGATGGCTTCCATTAGCAGTAGTTTGTCACAAAACTGCTATGTATTGTTTGTTACAGTCACTGAATCTTTATAGACATTATATTTTTATGAATACTATAAACAATGCTTACAAAATACCTTTGTATGTAAAAAAAAATAAAATAAAAAATGACATCTTACTCTATGCCAAAGAAAATTGTCAAACATGTTTGTCAGTGCGTTGAATTTCAAATTTATGTAGTAATTTTATTGGTGTTTATCAGAGTATTACAAATTTGGTTGCTTTAATTTGTTGCAAAATCCTAATATTCTCTGCTAAAGAAGATTAGATCATTCAGATGCAGCAAACAGATTTGAGCATGTTTTTAATTCTGAGCAGGTAGTGTGTTCAGTAAAATGAACATATCTTAAGTAATTAGGATTCTCATAGACCTCTGCTGTTCAGAAAATAAAAGCCCTAGAAACAATCTAACTGTATGGTTTCTAACGTCTAGATGAAACTATCATATATTTTTTTCTCTTCGCTATATGGCTTTCATCTTACTTTGTTGAAAGGTAGCCAGGAAAGCTAAACAGGAAAGTCATTTCAAAACATTTATAACATTAATACTGCATAATACCAACTCGGTTGCATAGATATCTATTGCCATTCAGTGGCAGAGTATTGTAGATATTGCAGGAAATTAGATGTATTAGTTCAAATTTTCAAGTTGGAGGCTTAAATTTCACCCAAATCTTATCTGCCTATAAAAATGTATGTCAAGTCCAGCTGTTCTCATCAGAAGTTTCAGTCACAAAGACAATACTCCATCAGTTTGCACATAAACGCAGATGCTTTGAATATGCAAATATTGTTCAGGTACACAAGAAACACATTAACTTATTGAGAAGGCACTGAGACAAGTGAGTTTACTACACCGTCCTACCAGCCAGTGTAAAATTCTCTTTTCCACACAAAAAAATCCTCTTCACTGTTGAAATTTCCATTGTACCAGAGAAGCAGTGTTTATCCTACAACTTTTTCTTGCAGTGTTAGATAGCCTTGGCACGGGTCATGGAATGCTTTTATGATAAGAACAAAGACCTTGAATTGACTGATAATCTCTGGAGAGGCAAAGTAAGGCAGAAAGGATAAATTTGATAATGCTTGTGATTGCTGGTGCTATGGAGAAAAGGTACTGAAGTATTTTACATGAGTTGGAACTTCCTAAGTGTTAAGGATGTTACATCCACCATATGGAGTTACAATACTCCAAATGAAAAGTGACATGTGTGAATCACTATAATCAAGTTATTGTCTGGACTGCAATCATCAAGCTAAAGGCAGTACTCCACCAGAAGGACAGCATTACTGCATCACTCTTTTTGGGATTGCTGAAGGTTGCCTAATTTAGGATTAACTGTAGATGTGTTAAAAAATAAAAATAAATAAAATAAAATAAAATGTTGTGTCTACATACCCTTCAAGATGTCCTCTTTTGTGTTTCCAGTTGGACATCATTCTTACTTCTGTTCACCTCCAACCAGTTTTTCTCCACCTGTGGATTGTTTTCATTCCAATAGTAGACGTCCTGATTGCAGGTGTTTGGTCATATGCAATGATGCAATGAAGTATAACCCTTGATATTTCCATATATTTGTGTTAAAGTTTGCTTTTCTGTCTCTCCTTAAAATAGCCACAGAAATCCCTGTGAGCAAATTTATAATTATTAATTACTCTCACCTATCATTTCTTCTGTTGTTTCTACCATTAAAAAAAAAAAAAAAAAAAAAAAAAGCTCTTCCTGGATGCTAATATACAACTTTGTAATAAGCTCTGTGTAAGCAGGCTATTGTTTACTAGTTGTGCACACTACACTGAGCATAACAGGGAGCCAATCTTTCTGAAACTTTCAGACACTTCAATAATATAAATCATAAACAGAAAAAAAAAAAACAGGTTTAGAAACATGCACTTTAACATTCTTATGAAAGGATGGGTGAAAAAGGCAGAGATGAAATCAGAGTTGGATGGGTGTCCAGCCTCAGTTCATCATAGCATTGCATGAATATTGCAAAACTATGTTTTTAACGATTAACAGGTTTGCAAATTCAGTAGTGATGAGATGGTTGATGTTAATGATTTACATCTTTTATTCAGAAAACAGATAGGAATATTTGAGTTTGCTTAAGAATTCCTGAGAGATTGTGCAATGGAGGAGAATCTACCTCTTTAGTATTCTCCTCCTCACACTATGCTTCTCCCAAACCACAGAAGCCAAACATTCAAGGAAAGATGTTTCAGCATGGTAAAAGGAAAGAGGAAAATGATGTGGCCATGATGATCATGCCCTTCATATTCTAATAAATTATGGTCCAGAGGAATAAGTTTGCTACTCCTTTCATTCCTTCAGTACAATATCAGACACTTATCCTTAAGACAGTAATAAAAGCATGTAATGAAGTGTAAATGTCATTTCTCTTCTCTCTGGAGCTCATAAAGGGGATCAGAACACACCTGTGAATTCATCTTTCTACTTAACTTAAAAATCCAGTTGGTCAAGATGTCAAACAAATGTTGCCAAAGGCCCAGAACTCATTCTCTTGAGCTCCAGGCATTAAATGGTGACAGATCACAAAATTCTGTGGATGAACAAGGATGCTTTTCAACCTTCACAACAGAAAAAAGGCAACATACCAAACATTTTTGCAGGTTGTTTGTTGTCAGTGCATGCTCAAACTTCTTAAGAAAAGTATCTGGCTTTTTTTTTTTTTTTTTTTTTTTTTTTTTTTTTTTCATGTGGATTGAGCAACTTCATTCAGATAACAAAGGAAAGTGGAACACTGAAGTTTGGAAAATTCATGTGGCAGCAATAGATGTGTAAGCATCAGAGGCAGCAAGAGGTTAATGTTCACCGCTGCTTCAATAAGTGCTTCAATAAGTGACTTACAGCATGTTCTGATGGCAAAAGGAGTTGGCTGAGTTAGATACCAAAGACTAGGATGGATGACTGAGCTTAAGTTTTTAAAAGAGGACAGAAAGGAAGATGTGCATGGTGCAATGTGCATGGTGTTTCTGCCATCAGAACAAGTATTATTATTGCACATGTGTGCAACTTTTGTAATATTTCTATTTTTATGCTATTTTAAAAGTGCCAGATCCATCTATTTTCTGGCTTCACTCTTACAACTCTGATGCCAAAGAACTTGGCATCCTGAATGTTTTAGAAAACCTCAAGTTTTTCAGAAACTTTTTCTCTGACCCTGACAATGGCAAGAAAAATAAATAAATTCCATATAGTTTTGGCATAGATGTTTCGTTAAAGATTTGTGAATAAGTCCCTTGGAACACAAATTAACTCCACAACTAACTTAAGTAGCAAGATCCAATAGGTGGATGACTGCCAGAATTCATCTAGAGAGCATTTTCAGGTTGACAGTGCAGCAATAGCAAAGGAAATTGGGGTTTAAATCAACAATAAAATTCTCTTAAAAATATATCCTACCAATGTTTTAATAAAGCATTGTGTGTTTTTTATTTTCTCATTTTAGTTTTGTATGAATCAGAATATATAATATTTGGGGAACTTAAAAAGTCAATAAACTGTAAAATGAGTCTAAGGCATGCAAATTTACTTATTATTTTCCTATTTTATTCACACAGAAATCATTATCTGAAGTACATTACATTTAAACACAGTGAAACATATATTTAAGAATCTCTAGCCCTGTCTCTTTATGGTATTTACACATACACATATCTTTTATGTCCTTGAATAGTCCCAGTAACTTACAAATATGCTTACTTTCTTTGGAGAATCATTGCTTAGTTTCATATTCTCCTGCTGCATTCAGCATTCTGTTTCATAATAGCCTATGGAGAGCTGAATATTGTAGGTTGTTTAGTGATATTCTTAAAAGCTAGTGAAATTTTACAATGTTTGCTATAGCACTATGTACCTTGTATTAATAATAATAATAATAATAATAATAAAGACTCCTAAAAAGACGTTTCCATAAACTGATTGTCATTTTGTTGCTGTTCTGAAAACATTGGCATTCACCCTTTCTATTCCAAAATGTTTAAGTATTAATTATTTAAAAGATTCATCTGATATAAACCAGAAACCAAATGTTTGTGTCTATCTCTCATTCAGGTAATAGAGGTAAAAAAAAATAAACACTTCTGTCCTTTATTTTTAGTTACAGAGAAGATGGCAGGCAATCTAGTGTAACTATCTAATCTATTGTTTTTCTGTATCACTTGACCTCTTCAATAATTTTACATTCACTTTCTTAATTTGATTTACCCGTTCCAGTTAGTTCAGGGAAAGTCGTGGAAAAGGAAATAAGATCTTTCCAGCTTTTCTGAAAATAAGAAGATAACCTTACTTAATCTACTCAAACCCATATTTATTACATGCACTACCAAGATAACCAGAAATATAACTTGTTTCAAAGCAAGTCAGATGTTATTAAATGGGTCCTAGATTAAAGCAACATCATTGGCTATCAAACTTACCCAAATTTAAGCCTAAAGTGCCATGCTATTTAATTTTTTTTTCCCTCATTTTGGATTTCTTTTGAGTACTCTTATTTAGTTAGTACATATTGTACTTGCTGAGAAAATCTAACTATGTTTTGTACTACTCAGTTTGTGGTTATAATTAAAGTTGAAATACTGTTTGATGTCTCAACTGAATGGTTTTCTCTTTAAATCCTGATGTTGATAGAAGTAATGCAGAGTAAAGTCAGAGACTATAGAACTGTGTAAGGCATGGAAAATGTGTGACTTCTGAAACAGGATAGTAGGATGACATATTCATATCTCCTGCCTGGTTCCTGTAATGCTTCATTCATGGGATGAACACCTTAAAAGTCAAGAAGCAATTGAGGCATGGATAAGCTCAACACCACTCAATGCAAAATGGTGAGCACCTGTCTATTTTATCAGAGAGGACAAATCTCTGTATTAGATGTTTTTTGGTTTTATTTTTATCCTTTTTTAAGCCATGCAGGTGTTCTTTGCCTTTACTTTGATTCTTTAAATTAAGGCATCTGTTTGATGAACCTGATTCAAAATGACTATAATTTGCATATTATTTCTTCCTTTAGTAGCTTGTGGGTAGAATCAAGATAAGAAAACAGATGCTTATCCAGTTATGACACTCACAAGGAAATACCCTTTGCCCATTGGAGTGATTTGATAATCAGAGTTGCAGGAGATATCAAATCCTATTAGATGTAATATGGAAACTAGGCCTTGTAATTGTCCTATAGTAGTTCATGAATGATTTGTGCACAGATACTGCACTTTTTTTCTATTGCATTTTCCCATCCCTACATCCTGTTTAGTGAAAATTTGCAGAGTTAACTCCCTTTATTTTTGATAAAATGCTTTTTGAAATAGAAGTGCAAGACCACAAATCACTGAGAAGACACATTTCCAGTGTACTGCAGATATGGGAATCTGAGAATAAGAAATTCTGCCTAATATTTTAAGACCCTCTCTGAGAGCATTAAATCACTGGATTTTCCTCTGTGCCTACATGCTTCTCCCCTTTTCTTCAAATTCCACTTAATGAACAATGCAGTGCCACTGAATTTATCAGAAGAAAATATACATTTCTCAGCAGAATGCAATTAATGCAAGTTGTCTTGCCAGCTTATTCTTGTCATATCCTCAGAAGGAACAAACTCTTATATTTACATGTGGAAGCAAACATCTACCAGTTCAGGCACACTTTTTGATAACAGCTTGATAAAATATTGGTGGCATGCTGTTGCAGTTAGCATTTCCTTTTGGGCATTACTTTGCTGTTTGCAGAGAGCAAACATTAACTGACTGTGGTAGCTGAGTTATCTGGGAAGCGGTTCATCCGGAACAGAGTTCAGATGTACTGTTGGGCTGTCTGGAGAAAAATCAGAATCACTGCTGCTTTCATTGTATCTGTTCTGACCAGAGTGCACACAGTTTCAGTAAGTAGAGAAAGTTCTTAAAATTATATGTAGCAAAGATCATAAGGTGAAAGAACATGAGGACCCCAAATAAAGTGGTTTCCCTTATGTAATTTGAGATTTATGACATTTTCTACTACAGCTAATGATGATACCTGCCAATTAAATGGTGGTTTTAACTCCAGATCTAAAAGAATTTGACAAATGGTGGCTAGAGATTACTAAACCTTTTTTTCTCAAAAACAAACAAACAAACAAGCAACAACAAAGAATCTAAGGGACAGAGATGACAATTAATGTCTGTGCAAGTGAAATAATGGAAATGGTGCTTTTGTCATTGGGTAACACTATGATTGTTTTGTAGAACTGAAGTCAGAAAAAAATAATCATTACATCTCCCTTGGTTGTATTTTAATAGCTTGTCCAAGTACTTAGGTGCAAAAGAACCTAACTGAAAAAAGTATATATAATCACTTGTAACAGCAATGCTGCCTCAGGACATCTGCTTTCATTACCTCTGTATTCCTCTATATCCTCCCCAAAAGAAAGAGCATTAAGTAGGAGACTGCAAGAGTTAATGTAGGCAATTGGAAGAGTAGTCTACTATAGACTGTAAAACAAATGTACCATGTGAAATCTTGTTCTTCAGTATGCATCTCATGAGCTTCAACAAGTCCAAGTGCAAGGTGCTGCACCTGCATCAGAACAATCTGAGACATGAGGACAGACTGGGAGAAGTACTCATTGAGAGCAGCCCTGCAGAGAAGGACTTGGGGGTTCTGGTGCATGAAAGGCTTGATATGAGCCAGCAGTGCATGCTTGCAGCCCAGAAGGCCAACTGCATCCTGGGCTGCACCAACAGAGGAGTGGCCAGCAGGTGGAGGAAGGTGATTATGCCCCTCTGCTCTGCCCTTGTGAGGCCCCACCTGGAGTGCTGCGTCCAGGTCTGGAGCCCCCAGCACAAGAAGGATGTGGACATGTTAAAGCAAGTCTAGAGGAGGGCTACAAAGATGATGAGAGTGCTGGAGCACCTCTCCTATGAAGAAAGGCTGAGAGAGCTGGGGATGTTCAGCCTGGAGAAGAGAAGGCTCTGGTATGACCTAATTACAGCTTTTCAGTACTTAAAGGTGTCTTATAAAAAAGATGGAGAGGGACTCTTTACTTGGGTAGATAATGATAGGACAAGGGGGAATGGTCATAAACTAAAAGAGGATAGATTTAGACTAGACATTAGGAGGAAATTCTTCACTGTAAGGGTAGTGAGGCACTGGAACATGTTGCCAAGAGAAGTTGTGGATGCCCCATCCCTCGAGGTGTTCAAGGCCAGGCTGGACTGGGTCTTGGCCAACCCGATCTAGTGGGTTGCATCCCTGCCTATGTCAGGGGTGTTGGAGTTAGATGACCTTTAAGGTCCCTTCCAACCTGAGCCATTCTATGATTATATGCACATTACTTGGAAGACTCAGTCTATCTTGTTTTTACCCATTTAAGACAGCTGCACTCACTGAACACAACAAAAAGAATCATAGAATCATTAAGGTTGGAAAGGACCTCCAAGATTACTATACTCAGAATGAAGAGTTTAAGTAGACTTATACAAATGAAGGACAATTCCAGTCTAGCTTTTTTAAATTGCATATTGTTCTTACACATAAAATCCTTGCTGTGCTCACCAAAATGCATTTTGTGTAACATTATGTCTTGAAAAGCATTATGGCTCATTAACTACATACCAACATGTAACACCTAGCCAAGACTTGAGTCTTGCTCCCCAAGGATCAGCAGTTGGTGCCACAGAACCTGAGGTTCCTTGAGATGTCTGCAAGTTAATGTCAGAGGGCTAGGAACTTTAATCCTTCCCTGAGAGCTCAGTTCATGCAATCAGATCAACACCCCTTCTGTCCACCTACAGTTGGCAGAGTGAGGTAGCAGGATCTTTCTCTACTGCAGCTACAGTTGCTCAGCACACTACTGAGAAGTCATTCTAAGTGATGCATTCATTTCAATAATAAAGTTGTATTTTTCACCTTATCAGGGTAAACTCTCTTTTTTATTGCTGGAATTATTTGCATTAGAAAGAATAACCTGAAGCAGAAGTTAAAGGAAGATTTAGACATTAAAGGAGTAAATCATTTACCTTAGTAAATATTTTAGGTCTTTGTTACACAATTATGCTGAAGAATTTGCTTATTTTTCCATGTTTCTTTGATGTTCATTACTCAATAAGGGAACACCTCACAGCTAAAGTCATTTCAACACAATGCTGTAAATGTAAGCTGCTTTTCATGTTCCTCTTGAATTCCTGTAACTTCTTAAATGGGATGCCAATTAAGCAAAGTAGCCAATATCTTGTTTAGTACCTTCCTCAAGGTTCCAACTGACAGACAAAAAAGTGCTAATTCGCATCACCACCAGCTAAGTTTCATTGCCTCATCAGACTGTTTTGAGCAGCTGAAATGAAGAGCATTCAAAGGATTCCTTGAGGGGGCTAATGCTGGCTTTACACTAATTTTATCTTCTCTCACAGCATAGTAGACTTGTGGAGGGAAGGAATAAAATAGAGTGAATTGCCTGGTTCTTGCCAACACAACCATCAGCAAAAGAAAGAGCACTAGAGGACTCCCAGATTGATCAGAGTAGAGAGGAAGGATGGCAAAGTAAGTGGCTCTGGGACTGTGATGATTGAGGGAAAAAGAGAGAGAGAGGGATAACTGAGAAAAAAATCCTCCTCTCAGAAAGAGTGGCCACATCAAAGACAAAGAGCTCATCTACATCCAGCTCTGGTTCATTGCTAAGGAAAGGGAGACAACAAACATGAATGGATATGTTATGAAGACACCTGAAACCAGTGATGATATATCTAAAAAGTGAGGAAGAGAAAGAATCAAAATTGCAGAAGAAAGGAGGTGAGATTATTTGGTATGAAAGTAAATGTTTAGAAGAGTCTGGATGTGATGGGCTACACCATGGTTCTACCAAGACCAAATGAGCGAGGGGACACACAGGTTAAGTACATCGTTGACAAAGAGTTGGTAGAAAAGTTAAGGTTTCATGGAAAGCAAGAAGATAAAAGAAAGAAAATGAAAAAAGATCATGAAAGATTACAAACTTAGCAGAAGAGGAATTTTAAAGTTATGGGAAAGGAATGAAGAACTGATTTTTTTTTTTTCTGAAGGTGGATTCTGTGGGTGTTGAAGTTGAGAGAAAGGGATTAGCAGGGTATTATCACTAAAGTGGAGCATAAGGAGGCAGAAGAAAATTTAAGGATATGTTATTTCCAGATAGGAAGAAAATCTGGAGTGACTGAACAGAAAGGCAAAAACAGTATAAGGTGGGGGAAGAAAAACTACAAAAATTAAATAGATCATGGGAAAATAAAAGTGAAAAGGGTACACAGTTATAGTATAGAGCAAACTGTTGAGGAATGGGTAGAAACATGGGAACTAATTTTAGTTATACTGTTAAATGAACCGTAAAGTTTAATCAGAGTGAAAAGTTGAAACTTTATAAGCATTAAAAGTGAGATGTAAAGTCCAATTTATTTGAGAGGGCACTCTGGCCTTCTCTCTCTCTCTCATATTGTATGTAGTGAAGATGTAGAGAAAGAAGTCTAGAAAGTCTAGAAGTCTAGATGTAGAGAAAGAACTAACAAGGTCACGTAACTTTGATTTTTAATATATTTGCTATTTAAGACCTCCCCTATAAAGAATGAGTTGTCCTGGAAGTTAGAGCACTGGTGGTGAGCCAACACCAGAAATCTCATCATTGCTAGGGGTGTAAGAATTGCATCAGGAGGACAAAAAATTGGAATTTTTAGGGGAAGAAAACTGTTGAGAAACTTCCCCGGAGTGCAGTCACAACTTAGGATAAATCACTCGCTTCAGAAAATCTTGGCTGAGTGTTAGAGAGCTGCTCTAAGCAGAGAAGAGTATTAAAAATTTCTGCAGAAATCCCAACACTTCAAATGCTAAATTAGCTATTAAATTCAGTTGGATTTGAAGAACAATAAAAGCCTAATACCTACACTGCAGATAGCAGCTAGGCAGTGTAGGTGACTTTCCTTCAAATAACTGTAGAATTGTATTGGATTTATGTGGCAAGGGCTTGGTAGCAGGGGGCTGCAGGGGTGGCCTCTGTGAGCAGAGCCCAGCAGCCGCCCCATGTCAGATCAGAGCCAGCTCCAGATGGCTCCAAAGGGACCTGCTGCTGTCCAGAGCCGAGCCATGGACAAGAGACTCTGGCTGGGCCTCTGGGAGAGCAGATTGAAGAAGGGGAAAGAACTGCTGTGCAACTGCTTCTGGGAGAGAGGAGTGAAAAATGAGAGAGAAGCAGCCCTGCAGACCCCAAGGTCAGTGCAGCAGGAGGGCAGGAGGTGCTCCAGGCACACAGCACAAGTTCCCCTGCGGCATGTGGAGAGGCCCCTGGTGGAGCAGGCTGTCCCCCTGCAGACCATGGGTCCCACACGGAGCAGATCTCCACGCTGCAGCCCATGGAGGAGCCCCCGGTGGAGCAGGTGGATGTGGCCTGGAGGAGGCTGCGGCCCATGGAGAGCCCCCGCAGGAGCAGGCCCCGGGCCGGAGCTGCAGCCCGTGGAGGAGCAGGGAGTCCCATGCAGGAGCAGGGGGTCTGGGGGGAGCTGCCGCCCGTGGGGGACCCGTGCTGGAGCAGTTTGCTCCTGATGGATGGACACCTCCTGACAGATGGACCCCTTCCCATTTTTCTTTGAGAAGGGGAAGTGAGAGAGCTGCTGTAGTAGAGTTTAGCTGCCCAGCAGGGTAAAACCACCATGAGAATGAACAGAGGGATACAATTTTTAAATGAGTAGAATATTGTTAAATTAGCTGTAAAGTAGATACAGGAGCGCAGAGATTATTAAAACCTTGATTTAATCCTTGACTTAAAAAATATTTACTTGGCTTGTGTTATGAACAGTTCACATTAATGATGCATAAGTGTGGAAAACAGATGCTTAATCTTGTATTCGATAAACAACAGGTGACATTTATAGTATTTATTGCCATATTAACCATAAAACTATATACAAACTATTCCAATCTTTTGCAGAAGGGAACACCACAATAATTTTCATTTAAGATTTTCCTTGACATAAATTGTCTTAAAACTTTCTAATTTGTTGAAATGTCATTTTATGTGAAACAATTTCAAGAGGGTATTCCTAATAATTTTATGAGTTCCTCTTATTTCTTCCACATAGGAACAAAAAGATTACTTGGAGAATACCACTCTCTGTTGCCAAACTGCATCATGTGAACCAGTGGGCTATTACAAAAAGGTGTATACTGTAAGGGTTCTCCGTCCAAAAACCAAGCAAACCAAAAGCTTCTTTGAAAACCTTCATCCTTAGGAGAAGAACTTGTGTTTCTTGTGTGAACTGAGAGTTTTAACTCTTCAATTTTAAGGAGTTCAAATATTTGAGTATAACATCCAATGGTAGGTCCCTGCCAAAGACCTATATCACTTCATTGATTGCACAAGGAAGCCTCTAATTTGGGTTCTCTCATAGACCTTGCTAAAGCCAGACATTTATAGGTTTTTAGATGGTGAGTGGAGACAGGTTATTAAGCTTCAAGATTAACTGCAAAATTCATGTCATAGAATCGCAGAATCATAGAATGGCCTGGATTGGAAGGGACCTCAAAGACCTCAGGGACCTCACCTAGTTTCAACCCCTCTGCCACAGGCAGGGACGCCACCCACTAGATCAGGTTACTCAGGGCCTCATCTAACCTCGTCTTGAACACCTCCAGGGATGGGGCATCCACAACTTCTCTGGGCAATCTGTTCCAGAGCCTCACTATCCTCTGAGTGAAAAATTTCCTTTTAACCTCTGATCTAAATCTCCCCTCTTTTAGTTTAAAACCATTTCCCCTTGTCCTATCATTATCTACCTGAGTAAAGAGACCTCCATCCTTTTTATAAGACCCCTTTAATTATTGAAAGTCTGTGATGAGGTCATCCCGAAGCCTTCTCTTCTGGAAGCTGAACAGCCCTAGCTTTCTCAGCTTGTCTTCGTAGGAGAGGTGCTTCAGCCCCTTGATCATCTTTGTGGCCTTCCTCTGGACCAGCTCTAACAGCTCTAAACAGAGGGAGAAGTCCCTCCTCACATTTGTCCTGGAGCCACACCATATTTGAAAAAAATCATTAAGGAAAATTAGTGCCCTGTCTCTTGCTCTCTTGCCTCTTACAGACTTACATTTGAATACCTCTCATTTTTCTCAGTTATTTTCAAAACTTCAACATATGTATATATAATTTCTGGTTGGTGAAAAGCACAGGATTCAGTAGTATGTCCCTAGCTGGTATGATTTTTTTTTTTAATGCAAACCATCACACTGGCTACTTCAAAATGCCCATTTTGTTAGTATTTTACAAGATTCCCTTGAAATTTAAGGAATGTCTGAACTTGAGATAAACTAGAATCCTCTTTAAAAAACAGGAGCATAAACACGTCAGAAATGAATTTAAAACAGGATGAATTCCTAACGAATTTCTTAGTAATATTTATTCATGGTAATTCTCACTCTTACTTCCTCCAACTGTGCCTTAAGGAAAGATTTAATTATGAATGTAAGCAGGACAGAGAATCAGCCATAATTTTACTTTTTTTTTTTTTAAACATAACCAAGTCACAAGTTCTTTAAACTCTTTCCCCTTTTAGTCTTCTGAGAGTGCCTCTAATGAAATACAGAAAGGAAGGGATAATGTTATGCTCTTAGAGTTGTTCATTAGCAGTTGGCATTTGGGACTAAAGTGCTCTTCTGTTCTCCATGATGCTCTTTCATTGTTCATCTCTGCAGTGATACTATCCGTAATGGCAACAATGGCTTTTTAACCCCTTCAGTAAGTCATGACAGAGAATTCTTTAGTGAGGCTACATGTCAGGCACAACAGTCAAACTGTGTGACAAGTGCCTCTGGAACCAATTAAAACTGCTTGAAATCTTCCCTTATTGTTACAAAGGCTCACTCAACCTTTTTGCAATTAATTTTTCCTCATCATAAAATTAAATCTGATGGATAGCAGGGTCAGAAAAGAGCATGCTTCAAATCATGTTAGGTTGGAAAGAGTCAGGGAGCAATGGTGGATCGTTCCTTTGCTCCTTTGAATTACATACAGTATTTTCAAACACTTCTCTGGTGTATTTTGGTGCTACTGGTGGTAGCAGAACACAAAGCTGTCGTTGGAAATGCTTTTAAAAGGAAGAGGGGGCTTGCCATTACAGCACTGCATCAGTTCTGGGAACTTTCTCAAAGAAATTATCTTGGCCTTCATATGTGAATATGAGCAGCTAGTCACTCAACGTTTTTCACTTGCTGTTGTTCCAAATATGAACTGGAAGACAGAATAATTTCACACTTGTGAAAATATCTTCATTCGGGTTTGTAATGCTTTAATACAAGAGGGAGAGTGTGTCTCTAACACATGGGTCCATACCGGGAGTCAGTGAATTACCTCCTTGAATGGCATTTCAGATGCACATAATAACATGATATGCATTACTTTTCATACTGATGACTATCAAATAAAGTTATGTGAATTTTTAGAACTGATAATAGAAGTTGTCAATCATATCTAGCATTCGGCTTTAGTTTTAATGAAAATTGACATCTAAAATTGACATTTATTTGGGGCTATTCATGCAGACATTTATTACTGCTGATAATTTTTCATCAGTTCTCATGCTTTGCATCTTTGCATCATACTGTTCCCTATCTATAAGTCTATCTGCACATCTTGCACAGAAAAAAAAGTTACATTTTAATTACAGTTTTCATACACATTTACGTATTTCAGCCTCAAAATAAAGTTGTAAGATTTGTAAGAGCAAAAAATATTTAAAAAAATATAAACAGTGGAATTCACCAAATCTTTACTGAAATCAGTTTCATCAGACTCTTGGCTCTGTGATAACCAGAAGCATTACTTTTGTAATTTTCACAGTTGTCTTTACTGAAGTAAAACAAATTCAGATGTTCATGTTCAAACTGAAATATTTCTTTTGCCTCATTTTTTTTTCTAAAAAGAGCTAAATGAATGTGCAATGCTTAAGGGTATAAGAGACATAGATATGGTGCATAAAGCCAGGTTACTAAGCTTTGCAAATGGATGCTGTTTATATTTTCAATGGTAAATGACTTCTGTTTTCCATACCTTTGGTTGTGTAGAGATTAAACTTGTTTATAATATTCTGACATCACATTGACATATCTTTATTAGGAGTTTATGTGACTCAAGTCTTTTGACAATAGAATTTTCTCTCACACCCAGTACTTTCTACTGCAACACAAAAACCAGTCTCCAAACAGCTTTCCTGAAATATTTTTAGGTCTGGTTATATCACATTTGTCTCTGAAACTGAGCAGAAATTACTCATTTCTACTACATTATATTCTTTAAATTATACTGCCTTTACAGTTTCTTCATCATCAAGAAAACAATAATTTGCCTCCATATTTCTATTTATTTTGCTCAAGATGCTTCGTGGGTCAGGGGAATTGCTTCTTTTTCTTTTTTTTTTTTTTCTTTCCTGAATAATAAGCACTTTCTCAAGATTTGAAAGTACAAAACAAAGTGTTGCATTGATTTCCCCTTTGATTTTTGCCATCTCTGAAAAGGTGTTTAAGCTTCCTCATGCTTCAGATCTGTCAGATGAATCTTCTGAAGCAAGGGAATTGACAGCATTTTCCCAATTGTTGTGCACGTATCATGCTGACATAAGCCATGAAAACTACTGTGTTAGAACCCCTCTAGGGAAAATATGCAAATACTTTTTAGCAACTCTATACTCTGCTCTTAACATCAAAATAGAGGCTTTCCTTCTTTTTCAATTGACTTGAATATATACAAGTAGTAAATAAACAAATGAATATCTTCAGATCAACATAATTGCCAATCTTTAGTGTGAAATTAACTGCTACATGTGTATGATGAGAAATATAAGGAACACATGGCAGGTACAGTTGCCTTCAACTTAGAACTGCAGAAGTCCACGCAAGGTCTGCTGAATTACTGTAGAAAATCACACTGTTTCCCACAATAACCTACATTTTTCCAGAACACAGATTAGTAAAAAGGCCCAATATGATATATTTCTAAGACAGAAAAATAGATAACTTGAGTTGTAAAGAGTATTTGAGAAATTCTCCTTATAACATGTGGTATGCATTGAATCTTACTAGAATTCTGCATGAGAGTTGCTACTTCAAGATGCCTTAAAGCATCTTTCCATCCTGATTTGCAGGAGGAGGACTGTACTCATGATTTATATGAGATTCCAGCTGTTGTGAAAATCTGTTTTACCAGTATTTGCAAATCTAGACCACAAAATTATCACCTTTGCTTTTGGCTCTGCACAACATTCTTGTAACAACTTCTACACGGTACTTACAGACTATCAGCTAGTCAGGCATGCCAACCTAGACTTCAAATCACTCCCTGTTGAACTGTTTAAGAGAGCATTTTTACAATTCAGTCATACAGTCTTCTTGACAAAAAGAACGAATATTCACTAAAAGCATGAAAATTCACTAAAAAGCATGAATATTCACTAAAATCAAACAACTACGTACTGTTTTGAACCCAGACATCAGATTTTCATCAACTTGTTTGTATAAAACCAGGTCTTATTAACCATTATCAATGAAAATAAACAAATAAATAAAATAACCCGGAAGCATGATTACATCTCACACACAAAGAAAAGCCGTCCAGGAAAAAAAAAAAAAAAAAGAAAAGAAAAAGAAAAAGAAAGAAGGAAAAAGAGAAAGAGAGAAAGAACAAAAGAATGAAAGAACAAATGAAATAATGAACAAATAAGAAAGAAAGAAAGAAAGAAAGAAAGAAAGAAAGAAAGAAAGAAAGAAAGAAAGAAAGAAAGAAAGAAAGAAAGAAAGAAAAAGAAAGAAAAAAGAACAAAAGAAGGAAGGAAGGAAGGAAGGAAGGAAGGAAGGAAGGAAGGAAGGAAGGAAGGAAGGAAGGAAGGAAAAACATATCATATGGCTACTT